>NW_027466885.1:8055000-8215000 GCF_046128005.1 Genypterus blacodes | reverse complement strand
CGAGCGGCCTTTTCTAATCAAGTGACATCAATCAGGGAGAACTATGGGTAAGGAGGCCGTGTGGCTGACGCCTACTGAGCGCACCCAGAGCACTGGAGTAGCGTCTATTTGAGTCCAAGGGGGGAAATATACGCTCCATGTCCCATTATAGGAGAAGGGCTATCCTTTCGTCAGCGCGCCCATTACTCCCCCTATCATTTCCCCAAATCTAAAACCTGTTTTCAATCAACACAGCCAAACGAGTGCCTGTCCAAGAGAGGGGAGAGAGAGAGCGAAAGGGGAGAGAGCAAAAGAGAGAAAGCGCTAGAGATGGACAGTGAGGGTAGGGGTAGAAGGGAGAGAGATGGAGTGCTCTTTCCTTCTTTCTTCCAGTGATTGGAGCGTTTTGCATTCTGTATGTGTGTGTGATTGAATCCGTCTCCTAAATTAGGGCTGTCGACTCGAGGAGCTGAATGTCCTTAACCCCCCTCCCCATATCCAATGTCCATACTCTCCATGCTCGATTCCTGCGTGTGCGCACGTGTGTGTGTGTGTGTGTGTGTGCGTGTGCCTCTGATCATGGTGAATATTATAAGTGCAGCTTGTGTAAAATGTTTACATGAAATCATTGATTGCTAATGCTGCGTTTCATGTGCTTTTTGTGGGGAAGCATTGTTGTAGAATCAAAATTCAAATCAAGTAGCAGCTTGAGGCCATTTCAGTTTCAATGCTGCGACTGTGACTGAATAACAAGAACGGCAAGAACGAAGGACGGAATAAGGCAATAAAGACACAACCCCACAAGTCATTAAACTTTCTAAATTAATCAATTACCCAACATTAAAATGCTCAAGTGTGTGTGTGTGTGTGTTTGTGTGTGTGAATTTTTACTTTTCTCGTTGGTGTTTGGCAGTTTGGCGGCTGCGTAGTCCCAATCAAAGATGAACCTGTAGAAGCAGAGCTGGTTGTACAGGGCCTTCTCGGAGAACTGTGAAGAAAACACACAGAAGTTGAAACTAGATTTCTTCAATAACAACAACAATATACACTCAAAAAACCTTGTCGAGCCATAGAAGGATAGCAGCCTTCACTCTCACTTTCTCATTTCCTTCCACCTCTCTGCTTTTATTGCCTTTGCTTACATCGCTCTGACTACTGCTTAGGGACTGTGGTCAAAGTGCAGTCCCGATATTTAAGCATCAAAATCAACAACATTTTTATTGTTTCGTTGGCATGGAACTTCACTTACTAAATAGGCGCAGCAAATGATGGGGCAAAAAAAAAATGTACAAAACAAGAATTAATGAGTAAACTTGATTTGCCGGGGAGCTTGAATGCATCTCCAGCTCCAACACCTCTGCCGCCCTGAAAACATCTCCCTTCCTCTCTGTGACACAGTCAAGCCAGAAAACAAATTTGCTTGCTTTGTTAACCTCCACTGTAATTAACCAGAACCGCACGACAGCCTGCCGGAGAGAGAAAGAGAGAGAGAGAGGGGGAACGCAGAGAGAGAATAACATCAAGAAGGGGTGGTGGGGGGGGGGGGGAGGAGAGAGAGAGAGAGAGAGAGAGAGAGAAAGAGAGAAAGAGAGAAAGAAAGAAAGAAAGAAAGAGAGAGAGAGAGAGAGAGAGAGAGAGAGAGAGAAACAGAAGAGAGAAAGAGAGATAAAGGGTACAGACACAGAAAGGAATGGAGAGGTAGAAACAGAGACAGTGGGATAGAAAAGATGGGATCGGGCATGAAATACCCTCCCTCATAATAGTTTGTTGTGATAAGCCATTGTGAGAGAGGCATGCGAACAGCCGAGGCTGTCAATTTGATTAGCCATTATACTGCATGTTTAATTGCAGTTATTGGCTCGTCATTTCCCTGCTACGCTGGAGAGGGCACGCTACGCCCCGACCCCACACTGCCATCAGGTGTGCGCCGAGTGCTTTATTATTACCACCAGGAAGAATCCCCTGACAATTCCTGCGTGTCAGTGTGTGTGTGTGTGTCTCTGTCTCTCTGTGTTTGTGTGTGCCCATTATACCTGCCAATCGGCAACGCGCGTAATTGTAATTTCAGTTTTTACTGCTGTCACATAATCAAGTGGCAAGAATATGTAATGCAACTAAATGCAAAGTATGTTGTGCTGGTGTGTGAGTGAGTGTGTTTTATGGCTCTCTATGGCTCCACACATGGCACGCACAGCTGTTGACCGTTGATGCACTGCCTGGTCAACAACCAAACCATGCACATCCCATAATGGAGCCTCGGTTACAGTTGCCAAGGTTGAACTAGCTTGGTCGGTGCAAACACACACACAGTATAACTCTGATTGTGGGCGGGCCAATTGTTGCATTCTGATTGACTGACAGGTGTCGGAAAGGCGTGGCTAAAATGTTACAGGGTCGTTATTGAATTTAGAGCCCCTCAACCCCACCTCACACTCTCGAGCACGCACACACACACACACACGCCTACCTCGTCATTCAGCATGCCGCTTTGTTCCTGCACTGACACCATTTCAATTTGCTTCACAAATCTGCAGCATTTTCAGCCTGACTGCCTAAGGAGCAAACCAGCTGTGAAATTGCCTCTCTCCCGGGAGCTCGGGACCCCACCCCCTCCCCTCGCCTTATACCCGTTTGCTCCTTTGCCTCCCTCTTACCTGGCTGATTCTACCCTAACACACATACGGACCCACACGCCACAACTCGTGTACAAACACAAACTCTGATGCCAAAGCCACGTGTGCACATGTGTAAGGTGTGTGTGTGTGTGTGAGTGAGTGAGTGAGTGAGTGAGTGAGTGAGTGAGTGAGTGAGTGAGTGAGTGAGTGAGTGAGTGAGTGAGTGAGAATGAGAGAGAGAGAGAGAGAGAGAGAACAAAGGGAAAGTAAGAAATACGAAACGCTCCTAAATCACAGAAATGGATCCAAATCACAGAAACAGTCCTAAATGGCAGAACTCACACATGTAAGCACTCAAGACTTCCAGGGTCTTAGAAGCACTGTCTCTATATTTCGGACACACACACACACATCCACCCGACCTCCACACCACCAAAAGGTGCTCTGTGGAAGGACAAATAGGACCAACCAAAACAATACCAGGCAGGTTGATAGTGGATGTGCGCGAGTGTGAACCTGCGAAAAACTACAATTATGCAATTCCACGTGGATGCGTCTGAAGGCACCAGGACACCAACACACTGCAACACCGGTAACAGGAACGAGGCCGCGGCTCGGCACGTCCCCCTCGCCATCGCACTCTTTTACAGCTCAGCCCCACAACAAGCCTTGTAAATACTGAACCTACAATATTCAGCCCCCCGCAAACACACACACACACACACACACACACACACACACACACACACACACACACACACACACACACACACACACACACACACACACACACACACACACACACACACACACACACACACACACACACACACACACACACACACACACACACACACACACACACACACAGCTGCGGAGAGAGAGGGAGCGAGATGAGGAGAAGGAGAGATGGAGGGAAACAAACATTTCTCCCTCAGCTGCGAGGCCACCGGGCTTTAAAACTCTTGAGCTTTTTAGATGCGCTGAGCGTTATTGCCGGTTGTGGTAGTCACGCCGATCAGCTTCACAAGACACCATAATGAGTCAATATATGTAAATCTTTACTAGGCAAACACGGCGGGAAACAAAGGCATTTAACTGGTGCTCTCGCCCGCAAGCCTCCAACGATTCAGCACCGGTAATTTCTCCCCATTGAAAGGCATAATTGCCTGCTATTTGAAGATATTCATGCTCAATTTTTGAAATTAATTTCAATTGGGGGGAAATGTAGAAATGTCAGCTCCAGTGAAAGGGATTTGATTTCAATTATCCTCGCTCAAAGGACTGTGATTTCCAAATACACTTAAGCAAAATTATGACAAGAATTTTTGTTCGGCAAAATTCAGTGTTTAAAGAGCGATTAGGCGATAATGGGGCGGCTTTGAGCCGGCAGTGAATGCAGCCGTCTCCCTCTGAAAGGCACTCAATTATCTCTGATTGCTCCCGCTATAATGTATCAAATAGAGATACCTGCTATTGCCGTAATTTGTGTGAAAATTAACATGCTGCAATTTCCACTAGAGGGAAAAAGGGAGCTCTAATGGGCGCCTGAGCGTACATCAATAAAACGAGGGGAGAAAAAGAGAGACAGAAAGAGGGAGGGCGGGAGGAGGAGGGGTAGAGAGAGATGGGGGAGAGACAGAGAGAGGAGAGGAGAGAGAGAGCAAGACAGGGGGAGAAGAGAATGTAAGAGTGTAAGAGCTAAGGAGGGGAGGGAGGGAAAGAAAATGAAAAGAAAAGGAGCGGGGGAAAGAAAGAGCTGCGAATAATGGGAAAGTCAGGAGAGAGAACTGAGGCGGGTGGGGGCGGAGGGAGAATGGTCGCTTTGCGTTAAGCGCCGTACAGCAAAAAGAGAGAGGGACCAACAAGGAGAGCGCGCACACGAGAGAGAGAGAGAGAGAGAGAGAGAGAGAGAGAGAGAGAGAGAGAGAGAGAGAGAGAGAAATTTAATTTACTGAAAATATTACAAATTGCACCTGTGCATAACTCCCCCAAATTACCAACCAATCAAGGCAGAGTGCCTATTACTCTCCCATTACATGGAGATCAGATCACGTTCTGAATGTGTCCAGAGAGAGGGAGGGAAAGAGGGTGAGAGAGAGAGAACGAGAGAGAGAGAGAGAAAAGAGAGAGGGGAGGGAAAGAGGGTGAGAGATGAATGGAGAGAGAGGAGGAGAGGCTGCACCAACGGCGACAGTAAATGCGCAATGATGCAAGAAGCAGCTTAGCCAGAAACAAGTGGCCTCCAACATTAACAACATTGTCAGTGCAGCACGTATAAAAAGAGATGCACAGAGCGTTTACGACCCATCAATGTATGGGAATGTTGCCAGAGTGATCCCAGAGCATCTCTGAAAATATCCCATAGCAGGATAAAACCCTGCGATTCCAACAAAACAACGAGCTTCGTTTTTTTCCACGGGTGCGATGTTCATTTAAGGTAACACCTCTTGTTGCTGGAATGGTTCACCCACCGGCTCACCCACCGGCTGGTTCACCCACCAGCAAAACGGGTTCAGTCGCTATTAGTGACCGATAGATACACGGACAAGCTGGCACCTGCTAGACAACAAGTAAGAAATGAACACACAAATGATCAGATACACTGGTGTGTTATCGGTCAAGTTGAAGGCCTTGCACACTACATACATGCGTACTGAAATTACTTACACACACACATACTATCTTATTTGATTCATTTAATGCTGTAGTTTAGATTGGTTGGCACGGAAGTACGGTACTCGATGCTCCGCTTTTATTCCAGAGATGTGCTCGTCATTTAAAAGACAGATGAGACGACGGTGCGGGTCAGGCGCGGCGTGGCGGTGACCAGGTGAAATGGAGCGCAGGTAGAGGGAGTTAGGGCGAGAGAAAGGGTGGGAGAGTTAAATGTTTGATTCAGCCTGTAGTTTAAAGTGCCGCGGCCCTCAGGCACAGCAAACGGCTGCCTAAGTGGCTACAGTGACAGCAGAAATTGGCCTTCTGGTTTACAACCTGTCGCCACAGAGCCAGGCACAGCAAAGCAGTGGAGGGGTGTGGATGGAAGATGGAGGGTGGAGGAGGGGAGGGTAAGGAATTGACAGAGAGATCGAGTTAAGGCAAAGAGTCGAGACACCGACGGTAATACGGGGACAGGGAAGGAGAGGACAAAAAAAATAGATTGAACCATCACTCTGGTATTGAAAGGGAGAGTGTTTCCTTTGAATCCAGTGGTCAAGCTAACAAAGTGCTCATAAGGTGCTGGCCGGCAGTAGACAGACACGTCATGGCTGAACTACTGTCCAGCTCTCTGCGCCCTGCAAACACGTGGAAGTGTGCGAAGCACCCGAGTACACACACGTGCACACAGAAGCCGGAAAGTCGGAATTAAAAAGGAAGGATCATGGATTATGTTAATCAGAGTGTATATGATGAAATGTGATACTATTCAGGCCACATATGCATGTGGAGAGAGGAGATGTCAGCTCCATAGCACCATCAGCTGGACAAAATCAGTAGAATTCAGTAATGTGCATCGGCTTGCAGTCATCCTTTCCTGTGTGTGTGTGTCCGTTTCCTTCTCTCTTGTGTGTGTTTGTGTTGATGTGTTACCTCTGGTCTGAGTGTGGCTCTGGTGCAGGCGAGGCAGATGGGTCCGTGGCGGGAGAAGGCGATGGGGAGACGCCTGGTCCTGTTCTGACACGCCTGGTCCTCGCACACCAGCCAGCCCTGTCAGAGAGACACCAGCACATGTTACTGGATCGTCTTCATCATTCCTGAAAATTCCACAACTTCTCCTGGACTTACAATAATTACACTGGTGGAGCTGCTCGCACGCACACACATAAATGTTTCAATTTCTTACGTGAACATTTTTATGCCCACAACATTTATCAAACTCCCTCACTTTCCAATACTGGAACCCATTACCTGACCAGAGTGGAGCTAATCTAAACGCTGTTACAAAAACACGCTGTGAATAAGACGGAATTATAGGTTTCCAGAACATAGAATGCCTCAGAAAACACATTCGCCTTTCAAAATTGCGTTTGTGTGCATTTATTTCATCAATAGTTTTTTGAGTTGGCAAAAACTTTCGCTGCTTCGTAGGGGGAGATTTAAAAATCAGTTTCTGGTAATGGGCGAATTCGGCGGGAAATTGTGTCCTCCATTTAGCCGCCCTAATTTGGCACACGTCATCGACTTGGAACGTTTTCAAAGTGGTAAAAAAAAAGAAGGGAGAAATGAACAGAGGTTTACATTTGACTGCACATCTCGCCCTCCTATCTGCGTTTTCTTTACATCTGAATGTATCTTCAGCTGTGTGGAGGTCGAGCGCTTGTCAGAGCGGCTGATGGCCAAAACGGCAGCAGCTCAAACCCCCCGGGGTGAGTTAGTGACCCTGGGCAGGTGCTGTGGTCTCACCCTCTCAATCTGCCCATATTCTCTCAACCCACCCCCCCCTCTGCTTCTTATGCCCTGTCATTACTAAAGGGGGTGTGGGGGGTTAATGCCCAACTAATGACAGAGCCTTGGAACCACTGACGCCTTTGCATACTTCTTCCATGTATCCATCCGTCCTTCTTTCCATTCATCACACAGATTAAACCCCTTCAGGACAACTGCACCTGTCCGTCTCTCCGCATGCAGCCTAGCCCCCCCCCCCCCCCCCACACACACACAAACTCTGTTACTTTGATTGATTTTTCTCTTTGTCTAGTCTCCTTATAAGTCGTTCCAAATAAGCTGTTTTCCTCTGTGAAGCACCTTCAAGAGCCTTTTTTGGCAAGTACATCATTTTGCAGGATGGTGATGTCATCGGCAAAGCACAACTGAAAACAACTGTAAAACAATCCTTAACACCCGTGTGGACCTAAAAAAAAAGATCTTTTGCAAAATTATTAATAGAGTTTGAATATTATATATATATATAACACAGATTAATAGAAATCAGACAAGAAACAAACAAACTATTTTAGCAACTAAGAGGAATAATATTCTTATAATATGGTTTGATTGACATGAAGTTGCCTCATTCATCATAGAATACCATGTTTGAACAAGATTCACACGTTCTCCGTCAGACTCAAACTTTGTGCTGGAGTTCTAACAGAAGACAAACTTTCAACTGCAATCGGCGGTTTGTAAAATTGCCGAGTGGGCGAGATTTTGGAGAAGCTGTGGTCAAGTCCCTCCTCCAGCTGCTGCACCCCAGCTCTGCCTCCACACCACCTCCCATGACTGAGACATGATTGGCAACTGAGATAGTGACTCCCCTTGTGGTAAATGCTGGTATTTATTTGGGCTTCAAGGTTTGGGTGTGATTTTTCTGAAATTGTTTTTTAAACTGCTGAACAGCATAAACAAGCAGATAAGAGGAGGGAGCGCATCACACACACACACACACACACGCCCCTGCCAATCTCTTCTAAATGAAAACCAAACACACACATTCACACAAACACACATACTGTATGTCCCAAATCAATTAAAAAGCCCCCAGAGATCGCAGCGTTACCAACAAATCCCAGCACCGGGCCTAATTATCTAAACACTCCGAAGCTGGCGTACAAAGAGCTGGAAATCATGGGAAATGAGACCAATTCCCCGAAACCTGATAAAGACACACGCAGGGCAGTGGTTGGGAGATAAGGGGAAGGTGAGTGTTTTTCACTGTGTTGTTTGATCTCAATCTGCTTGTGTGTTTCTGTTCCCATGGGTGTGACGAAGGTGACACACTAACACACGTTGATACAAATAAACTACCTACCTACTGGCACTGAATAACCGAGGAAGCTGCGTACAGAAAACAGAATAAAGCAGACAATCAAACGGCAATAAAAACGAAAATTAAATGGAGCGCGTTTGTGTGCGAAAGCTGAGAAAAGACTAAAAACAGGGCGAGCACCAAGAGAGATTTAAAAAAAAACATTTAATTGAAGCGTTTAGCCGGAGGAAGGGTGAGGGGGGGCGGCGGTGTACAGTCGGACGTGAGAGAATAAAGGCTCATAATTGCATAATTATAGCAGTGGATACCTGACACGCTGAATGCAGACGTCAAATGAGTTCCACATAATTTAACCAAACAGTGCCAAGACCAGGCCATGACAGGGCCCACTAAGAAATACACTCTCTTTCTCCCCCCCTCCCTCCCCTGTCCTTTTTTATTATTTTTTAAACATTTCCGCTTCTTCCGCAGCTTCTCTCACACATTCTTACAGTTGCAGGTCTCGTCCGTTTCACTGCCTCTCGCTTAAATCCAAGAGGCGGCACGTTTAAGGAACTTAATGATCAGTGACTCTTTCTCATTCGCCGTCATGTTAACTGTAGTTAAGGGTCAGCTATCGTCGAAGTTAACGCTGTGAGGCCTCTTTGACACGTCTCCTTTGCAACTGGAAAATCCCAGGCACACACACACTCTCAACAAGACTCGTAGAGCTCTAACCGGCATTGTGCTCTGGCAATCAACACTTCTAACTCTTTAATTATAAAATAAGACGTGAAATCTGTCTATGACTACAACACATACACACACAGACACACACACAGAACGCGGTTCCACTTTGTAGATCCTCTGCTTAATCAAAGCTTCTCTATTCAACAATTTGACCTTTTGTTCAAAACAGGATTATCACCTTCTCTGGTCTTCATTCACCCTTTTCTTTCTCTCCCTCCCCCTTTCTTCTCTTGCCCCTCAGCCCGTTTCCAGGGGCGACCCACATGACGAGGGTAATTGCAATAATTTGTTAAATGCCATGGCAACGGCGGTTAGATGGGAGGGGTTAAGGGGGAAAAAAAGAGGGAGAGAGAATAGGGCGGTTGAGGAAACAAGTGAATCTCTCATTTTGCCAAACACAGCAGGACCAGAGGAGGGATGGATGGAGAGAGAGAGAGAGAGGGAGGGAGCGAGAGAAGGAAGGACGGGGAGTGAAGAAGTGTTTGCCCATTCTCAGGCGCTGGTTTATTGATAATAGTGGGGGTGAGAGTGGGGAGACAGAAGGTAATTTCACTAATGATTAATGTGTCTGTGGTTATAGCTAGGGAGGCCAACACATGTACACATATTCGCGCGCACACACACACACACACACACACACACACACACACACACACACACACACACACACACACACACACACACACACACACACACACACACACACACACACACACACACACACACACACACAGAGGTGCAGAGCTTTCACTCTATCTAGCCGGACAAACAAGTCTATTTGAACTCTCCCTCAGCCTGAAAGGAATCCTTAATTACACAATATTACCCCTCTTCATTGCCTCACTGTGTGCGCTGTGTCCACTACTGTTCAGTCTCCAGAGGTGTGTGTGTGTGTGTGTGTGTGTGTGTGTGTGTGTGTAGCTGTGTGAGGTGTAAGCATTCAGTGGTAGCAGCTGTTTCACACGTCGTGACAAAGAGGTTGCGGGGGCTCGTTCCCCACACATTCACTGCACTAATTGATTTCTGTTCAGCACTGTGGGAGAGTAACCCACACTCACACACACTCACACACACACACATACACAGCTTTTGAAACAGTGCATTCCACTCACTCAAGACCAATGTGATAGAAACTGCCAGTGAAGGAAAGAGAGCGACAGAGAGAATGTCCTCTATCTCACTGGAATCCAGTTACAATACAGTGACAACTTACACACACACACACACACACACTCACAAAGTCAGTGGATAGTAAGTGGATACATAATAAAGTAACGTCTACAGGTGATTATCGCAAAATACACCCAGACAGAAAGCTAAATATAAGACTGCTTCCCTTAAAAATAAGTCAGAGTAGCATCAAAGCTACTAGCTAGCTACAAAGCTACAGCGTGGCCTATTTGGGGGTAAGAGTTTAAATTGCACACTTTCACTTTTATTCATAAGTGCCGATGTTGAGGGTAACGTCTTGTTACTTTTCAGTTCCAAAAAGCTGACACGGCTTCTTGGCGGGTCACGACGAGTCAGCAATGCTAGTTGGTAGCGGCCATGCTAAATGTCGCTAGCTAGCAATTTTGGCAAGTTGGTTGGAGCAAACTAGGTAGAGTCGAGTCACAGAGCGCTGTTTGTACATAGAGATAATGAGTCATTGTTGTATTGTATATAAGAGATAATGAGCCAGTGAATATTCTACACATTAATAAAGTGGCACAAATGTGTTAACAGCTTGAAGCCCAACAGTGTTTGTCGGTGACGCTCCGCTGACCGACTTCCCCAGACGTATCATTCACCTCATCAACTGCTGAAGCCAGAGAGGGCGAGTTAAACTTGGTCCAAGTAAAACTGTCCATTAAGTGTTTTCACCGATAAAAATGTATTCTGCCCCGCACTCCTTTTTTGGCGAGCATAGCCGCCGCGCTCTTTGGTGGACAATGTCAGCGCAGCGGTGCCCTGCTGAGGTTTCCCTTCTCTCCCACCCATCATCCTTTTCGATGGGCTCCGCCATTACTGCCTCGATCCCTTTCATAGCACACTTAACGTCTCTGACCGGTTACACTCTTAATTAGACACGCCTGTACAAGCCAATGTAACGTCCATGCTTTAAATCCAAACTTTTATGAAGCTGATAATGTTCCTTTCATCTTTCAATAAAACATGTCATCATGTGGCCGTGGAGTCGCATTAGTCAGTCGGCGTGTTAATTCATTAGGTTTTGCTCCGTCTAGAGGAGAGTAATGCCGCTCCTTTAACTAGGTAATTTGAAAAGAAGAGGAGCAACTGGGTGGCAGACAGACTGACGCATTAGAAAGTGAAAAAGGAGGTGAGTGTAGTCCATTTGTGGCCCTGTAGGGGGGAGAAATGTGAACGTGCGAAACGTGTGCGTGTGTGTAAAGTAGAGGTCCGGTTGTTGGGTGGAAAAATAGGAAGAACGCAAGATAGATACATCCAGAGTAGAAGTAATCACAGGTAGTTACTTAATCACGAGTAGTAGTAATCACACAGTATTGACTATACACCAATGACGCACACGCACACACGCACACGCACACACGAGAACTTACCGAGTAGTACTTTTTGATGAGGCGTCGGATGTCGAGGAGCAGTTTGTTGCTGATGTTGGCGAAGTAGTCAATGGAGCGACTCCCACAGGGGACGTGGCAGCATCGCAGCAAGCCGGGCTCAATGTTTGACCCCTGAAACACGCACGTCAATTCAGAGACATTGGATAAATATACACACACCGTGTTCCAAATTATTCTGCAAATTGGATTTAAGTGTCATAAACATTTATTTTTTTGTTTTTCAATTATATTCATGGGTGGAATTGTGTCTCAGGGCTCTTTGGATCATTGAAATCAATCTTAGACACCTGTGATAATTAGTTTGCGAGGTGAGCCCAATCAAAGGAGAACTACTTAAGAAGGACGTTCCACATTATAAAGCCGGCCACAGCAGCTCTGCGAGGCTATTCTGACATCCTGCAAAGAAATTCAACCAGAAACTCTCCAAAAACTCACAAGTTCAATGGATGCAAGAATTGTGAAGGTGATATCAAAGAAGGGGTTCTATGTTTACATGTAACTTGGCCTACTAAGATGTTTTTGATTCAAATAGCTTTTGATTTCAGTAAATATGACCTCCTAATGCTGCAATTTCAACAAATGGCCATTTTTAGTTCTTTACAACTTATAAAATGTTTTGAAACTCTGTTGTGCATAATAATTTGGAAGACTGCATTTTGAGTTTCTTATTTAAAAAAAAATACTGTTATCATTGGGAGGTTTGTTCAATACAATTTGAATTATACTCTAACCGTTGATGACTTGAAAATTATACTGACTGTCATTTGCATCGACTATTTAGGAAAATCTGAGAAAAATATCACTTGCATAATAATTTGGAACTAATAATAATAATAATATAATAATAATAATAATTTGGTGTACTAGGGGTCGGGTGACGCGTCAACATGAAAGCGCTGAAAGCTCGCCCGGGTGCAATAAATTTGAACATTATTGTAAGCCGGGGGAGAAAAAGGGGTCAAAGTGACCTCAATAACCCAGAATTGTCCACCTGACAGCTTGGATTTGCGATTAATGCGACACAAAAAAAAAAGAAAAAAAGAAACACGACTATATAACAATCGGCCTAAATATAAGAGCTTTAAACACTCGCTCCCCTTAAACCTGAACTCCATTTAACTGTCGCATTGATGGCACCCGAAAAGGTCTGTGTGGGGAAGCAGACACGGTACACGTGACTCCCCCCCAACCCCCCACCCCACCCAGCCACCATTTCTTTTTTGTGAAAGACAAAGTATATAAACACGCAGCCAATATTAACCTTCCCCATCTCAGCCTCTCCTCCTCTTCTTCATGTTTCTTCTCCAAGTCCTGCGTGGAGTCAAGAAAACAGCCTCCCTCTCATCTCTGACCTCCTCCCCTTTTCCTTCCTACTCTTTTATCTGCCCCATTTCATTCCAAACTTTTGACAGTAAGCTGCCTCCCCAACAAAATCTCTCTCTCTCTCTCTCTCTCTCTCTCTCTCTCTCTGCTGTGTTCAAGTTAAACACACAGCTAGATTCATAGTATTTCTGAATGATTAAATGAGATTATCTTTGTTTTAGATTGCAGGAGTCCAGTGCATAATCTTTATTTTGAGGTTTTTCTCTAAGTGTTATCCACATCGCTTTGTCAGCCTTCCCAACCCGTGTCAGCGCACTAAACTATTTCTACAGACAATCTTTAAATCCTTCTAATGTACACCGTCATATTCCTCCTCTGTTTGCTTTCCCTAACCTGAATGTTTCCATGTCTGAGTCTGATAGTGTGCAGCTTTCAGCATGTTGATTTAACTGCTCAAGGTGGGATATCTAGCACTTTATTACAGTGAAGTCAGGGAAATCCCTGCTGCTGCATCCAGCTTTTTCCACACTTAATCTTTTCGTCCCACCTCCTCTCCCGCTCTCCTCCTCCCCCCTGCATCAAACAACTTTCCTTCTCTGTCTGTTCTCCATCATCAGTCACTGCCTCCTCCTACCATCGCTGGCTTGGTGTCAGCGGCGGAGTCAAGGCCCATCTGTCCTCCCCTTTCACTGAGCTGTTAGACCATGTTCGCCACCCTAATTAACTTACCGTCTTATCAGGTTGGGTGCCTGAGTGTGTGCATACCAGCTCTAACACATGGCAGGAACTCCATACCTGTGATCGGCCAAATTCTGCTTAGTTTTGTCTGAAGGTTGAAACGTCAACAACTCTGATGGATAAACAACTTCCACCTTCTCCTGTGTAGGTTGTTGTGGCCAGTGACATTTCATTACATTCTTATTTTATTTACTTATTTGAGTTACTGTGTCTCCCAATGACATAGTGGTGCATCTGCTGAAGTGTGTGATGATATCAACCTTTTATGGAGTATGTGTGTGTATGTTACACTCCTCCTTCTACTGTAATGCTCTCTTTGCTGGCAAAGGACAGAGGTTTGTCAGTTTTATTAGTGTCTCCAAGACGAGAAAAAGCTGCGTGCCCTGATCCTCATTAGAAGCCGATAACATGCACACACAGCCTTGACCTGACAAATAGAAGTGTGTGTGTGTGTGTGTGTGTGTGTGTGTGCGTGGGCGCGCGCGTGCGCGCGCCCACGCACACAAACCGTGTTCGGAGTGGCAGGGGTTACGGAAAGGCTTTTCAAGTTGTGGAGTCTAAACTATGCCAATGAAAACAGAGTCTGTATTGGAGCCAGACGGCTGCCTAAAAATACAGACAGAGACACAATATAGTGGATGACTAAACCATGAATCCTTCACAGGAAGTTTGATACACCATATTTCAACTACCGCGTCTCTACGGATTAATGCTTTACACCGACAAATCCTTCATAATGAAGAGTCCTGCTCTGTATCTCCGCCTGGTTTGTATCTCTGCCTGTATTTTGAACTTTACACATTCTTCTTCTGCTGCAGCTTAAGCAATAAATGTTTTAATATATTTGAAACGCAGCCCTGCACAACCTAAAATAGAGTTTACAAGTGTTGGGTGTTTAAAGGATTGACCGTCTGACGAAGGGAATTAGGCAACATTCCTCTGGGATGATGTAAAGTCTAACCTTAGGTTGCCAATAATTTCATTTATCTATATTGGAGGAAAAATGTGTGCAGTAGCTAAAACTTTCCAACTGCCATTAATCCTGCCGCTTTAGGCGTTTAAGAAACACACATTTTGTTTCATACATGACTACCAAATACTTGAAAATGAGGCAGGATGAGACAGACACAGCACCGTTTGTCTGAAACAGTAGAAGAAGAGCAGTAAGTAGTCCACTCACAGCTCCTTCGAAGACGTTGTCGTAGACGTTATCGGTCCCACACTGGGGGCAGGCAAAGGTGAATCTCTCGCAGTCTTTGTAGCGCTCCTCGTCGGTTAGCTGGACTGGTGCTCCCAGCAGCGCCTCACCCTCCTCCTCCCTCTGGTACTGCTGGTGGGCCCTGAAATGACCAGGGTCCAGACCTGGGTCAGGGGGAACAGTGACAGAAATGGCGTTAATAGTGAATTATCAATTAAAACAAGAGATGATTTTACCCAATCACAAGTCACGCCGATCTCATCGGACAATGAAACTTTTATTACTTTGCAATGCGGTCGGCCATGTCGTCTTTTCTATGTTTGTCTATCTCAGCTGTCAACAGACCATAAAACAGTAGGAGGAATCGCAACTCTGGCGCTAAGGCCAACATAAAGAGAGATTAGGAACATCACTTCTGAGTAAACTGTGTCCCACAACGCCACATGGCCTCCGAATATTTATAACGCCGCATTTAGGATTCTATTGTTATCTGTTAAACACACGTGGGTATTTTTGTTTTAAACAGTTCAGCCTGAGTGTGGCATCACCACTGAAATGGTAGTATTGTATTTATTGCCCTTTATTTGTTGTTTGAGTTGCGCTAATAAAGAAAAATAAGCACAAAATTCAGGATAGGATTGAGATTTTCATGCCATAGTGGCATATTTTATACAATAACCACTTCCTTTGCAGATATTTTAATTACATATACTCACCTGTACATTTGACATAATTTCCCTCTTCTGTGTTTTGTCATTTTTTAAAGAATAAGGGAATTCTACACTTCAAAGCTGAACTGTAAATCATAATTAAACACCGACAACGGCTGTGCCACTGAGTTATAATTACGACACCACACATCCCGTCACCCAGCCGCTCACCCAGCCACGTGGCGATGAGGACGCCGTCGATGCCCTCGATGGGGTCGCAGATGCGGGACACCACCGGGTGGACCTGCTGGGCCAGGTAGTACTGGGTGTCCAGACTCAGGCCCTCCTGCTTCTGGAGCTGCTCCAGGGCGTAGGCTCGCTGACTGGCTGCCAGAGTGGAGCCGTCCTGCAAGAGACGGGAGGAAATGTTTATCTACCGCACAAAACCCATTACTGGATATTCTAACTAAAATATCATTCATCAGTGAAGTTCAGTTCCAGTGTTGTTGAGTAAAGTAGTTCCTGATATTTGGTCTCAAACTTACTAAGCTTTACATACACCCGAAAAAAATCGCACACACACCTTGCAGATGATGTAAGAGATTGTGTCTCCAGCTTTGACCCGGCGGCCACCCTGCGAGTTGATCCACAGAGCCACGTGGACATGAGGAAGGCTCTTTTTGTCCGGATAGTCCTGAGGATCCTTGGTCAGAGCCTGGAGTGGAGGAAGAGGAGGAGAGGATGGTGGAACGGTAATGGAACAACAATAAACAGATATTTGGTTGCAAACACTCTGAATACAACCTGACGAGTTCATCAGGGACGAATATATCAAACTACATTTTCAACTGGACATTTAATGTGTGGTCAAAGGCGAGAAAAACCAATGAGACAGAAACGAAACTCCATTTCGGTTTAAGAGCAGTAGAGAAAGTAACAAACAGCCAACGTCCGCCAGAGCCTCACAAAGGCTTAACTGGCTCCTCTCTGCACTTGAGTCCCCAATTTGAGCTTATAATGCTACAGCGTTCTATTAAGTCTTCACTTGTTCGTCAGTTTTGTTCCCTCCGTTGTGTGGACTTGCACTATAATTTAAAATGCCCATTCCTTTCACAGTGAAAAGCTACGTTCATGTTCATCACGCCTACGCACGGCGCACGTTTGCACATGTGAAGTGCAACTCGGCGATGACAGCTGGACTACAAGGACACACACACACACACACACACACACACACACACACACACACACACACACACACACACACACACACACACACACACACACACACACACACACACACACACACACACACACACACACACACACACACACACACAAAAGCAGGATTTCATTATCAAAGAAAAGTAGAAATGGAACGGAGGCATGTGAAGCAGAGCCGTGACTTCACCTTGTGTATCTCGTACTGGTTGAGCGGTATGGCTCCGTCCGCCACCTTCCCCCCCACTTCCACCAGGTGCTTCTGAATGTTCTCCACAATGACATCGCGACTCTGATCTGACAAGAGCTGACCGATGACATAGCTGAGAGAGGAGGAGACCGGAAATATAGATTTTTACTTTCCATAATGGCGGATCAGTAACTATCAAAAGCGTTAAACCGCACGAGAGGTGGATCTGGTTTCATTCTTACTTGCCACACTCCTTGGCCAGGTCGCACCAATCTCGCCGGACAATGTCCAGGCCTTTGAGCTCCTGCTTCAGGCTGTAGCGCCCATCCCCGTGCTGTTCCACCACCAGGGCGGCGTATTTCTTCTTCTTCAGCAGCAGGAGCGACTTGAACACGCCGTCGATGTCGATCTCCAGCAGCTTGTACAGCTTGTTGATCTCAGCTTTCACCTGAGGGCCGTGAACACATTCTCGTGAGATGATGCTTTTAAGGCCCAGGGGGTAAAATGGAGAACATGGAGATCAAGAAATACACCCACACATACACACCTTATTCCCCAACTTAAAGACTTCATCCAGAGATTTGCTGTTGGTGTTGATCATAATGGAATCAGTATCTCCGTAGATGACTTCCAGATTCATCTGATTGAAAAGGAACAAAATAATTGATGTCAGGCTTTGGGATCGACCTGCTTTGAGTTACATCATTGATCAAAAGGGAATCTGAAGAGACTGGAACAGCCAATAGCTTGTCAATAACCCGCCTACCTTCTGAACCATGTCTTTGGTGTGCATCAGAATCTGAGGAGCCCAAACACAAACATGAGGCATTACAGCATGCACAAGCAGAGTAAACAAACATATCACTAGGAACAAACAATGATTAAATATTGATTTCTTTCCCCACGTTATTTATTATTTGTGTGTATGTGTGTGTGTGTGTGTGTGTGCGTGTGCGTGTGCGTGTACGCGCATGTGCCTGTGTGTGTAGTGTGTTTGTGTGGACACGGCAGCGGAGCAGGTGACTTACTTTTAAATGGGGGATAATTGGCTAAGAGGGCAATTATGAGACCGTGCTGTGACAGCCGTCTTTTCCAACCTACATACATCCTCCCTGGGCAACACACACTCACACGCACTAATGACTCGTAATGGCCTTTAACGCCCGCAGAGTGGTTGACGGACAAATAAGGAGAATTCTGTTAATGCAGGTTGTCTATTGTGTATGCACGTGTGTGTGTGTGAGTGTGTGTGTGTGTGTTAGAGAGCGAGAGAGTGAGAGGGATCCTAACAGGTGGGGGGCCCAGAGGAGAGGAGGGCTGGAGGCTTAGGGTCGCTAATATGAGGGGGGTCGGCGGGACAGAACGCAGTGTGACCTGTCACCAGCAATCTGCTCCTCAATCAACCGCCGGCGCATATACACACACCCCGCCAACACCGAGCCCGGCCTGGGGACAAGGACGCGGCTATTTCAGAGTGCGAGGAAGGGGCGGGGCGCGACAGAGCGGGGGAGGAGACAGGGGCGCTCCACTCCCTGAAACCAGAGTGCGACTTAAGCATGCTTTATGGGCCGCTACATACCACTGGATGATCAGAAGAGGGGGGAGGGGGGCGCAGAATGGCCTCCTCCATTAGGGCATGAGGTCAAGGTCTCGCCACAGACACAAACTTACATGCACACGAATGAGGGACTAAGCATGTGCGCTATATTGTCAAAATTCATGACATGAACATTACATGAGCCTTGGGACAGACTGAGGACTATTGGTAACCTTAACAACCAATATGCCAATGACTACTAAGGTCCTATTTGCATTCGTCTATTTGTATCCAGAAAGTTTTGCCTTATCAAATTGAAAATGCACAAATACCTATTAGAATCGGCTGAGCCAGATACATTTTTGTTCCGGCGGAATGAAATGCTGTGTGATGGAGACGCATTTGGGTCGTGCCAATAAAGTGGGACATTTTCGTTTTTTGAGACGTAGCTGCAAAATGAAATCATCGGAATTTGACATTTCTTTCAAAACCCAGAAACATTGCTGGCGTGAGGTTGGAATGGAAAGAATTTGAAGTGAATGCGTCACGCTGAATGGCTCAAAGTCAGACGTTTTCATGATCGCTCCTCCAAAAACCTTCAAGCGGTCGTAGCTGTAACAAAAGTCGCGACACCTTCAGACTCACATCTCAGAGCTGGAGATCATCTACGTCTCAACTACTGTATTGTCTTCACAGCTTTTTCACTCTGGTCTCTCGACTGCAGACTTCACATTGCGTCACATTGCCTCAGCTTGTAAGGCTTTGCACGGTCGGATTCCGCGCTTCCATCTGTGCTTCGTTAACTCCCCGTGAGCCCGATTGGATCCCAGGCTCTAACCGGAGGATCTCCCCTCTCCGACTGGGTCTTAACCGTCTATGTGTGAGGATTTGTGCGTTTGGTTTAAATGATTTGTTTAGTTTTCTATTCCATCTATTTTATCCCTCTGTTAATGTGATCATAGTTTCACACGTTGCGTAATAAATTGATTTGACATTACCTCGAGGTCGAGGTTTGTCACTGAGAGTAAGCAAATTGTGATGCATTTTTGGTCTGTGCATCAAAATTGAATAGATTCACCGCCTTAACTGCATTACAATCACACCGGTATAAGCAAGCGGTGGAACGACTGGAGGGAACAAACAGTACATAAGGGACAAGAAGTGACGAAGAAGGTGACAGAAAAAGAGGGAAAGCTGAGTCTAGCGAGAGAGGGAGCGCAGTGTGGCGAGAGTGCGTTGACGTAATTGATGCGTGGACTCATTTAGACGCGTTTTCCATATGCTGTCAGTTACAGCGGGACGGACAGGTTTAAAGAATGGCCTGCGTGAAAGACAAGTCGTTTGACCATGACCCCGGAATGTGTGCGACTGATGATTATGATGAAGATGATGTATGTGTGTGTGTGCACTCTGCTTTAAACACATACCAACACATGAACTATATGGACAAATGCAAACACGGCAGCCCCAGGGGGCAGAAGAGTGTGTGTGTGTGTGTGTGTGTGTGTGTGTGTGTGTGTGTGTGTCCACATGGGTGATTCTCCCTTCAAACCAGCTGAATAAGCGTCTTTTGTGTTAACATTTACAAAATGTTGATCCAACACTCAACGCTCACATTTTGTATCAAAATGCTAGCATGCGTTTTTTCTTCCATCTGAACTGTTGGATGCACAGTTCTCATGTCTGTGAAGGTTTTTGTGGACCCTGCTCGACCTGATGGCTTAATTCTGCAGATTCTGCATTCTGCCTTTATGTTGTCACTATTGTCAAAATGCATCCAAATACTGCTTTTTCCAGCTGTCACTCATCTTTTCGCGCACTGCACTCACCGCACTTCTCGCTCTCTCTTTCTGTCCTGCTCTGTACCTATAGTAGACCAAGACCATCCTATCATTCTGTGTTGTATTGAGTTGCAGAAAAAATAAAAACAGCTCTCGGCCGGCTCACATTGTTCACCTTAAAGAGCCGGTCTTTGAGCCGGCTCGTTCCCCCAGCCGGAAAGTCCCATGAAAAGTTGCTGTGGAGTTTGGTGAAGTGGCGCTCCACAGACCCGCAAATGAGACATGCACACACTTGTCCTTCACATTTGTACATTACAATTCCTCATGAAAATAGTATATTTGTTACCTTTTATTGGGGCTATTTTCAGGGCGGTCATCGTCAAATTTGGCGTTCACTTGCTAGCCGAATGTTACCGTGTCATGTATCCAAACATGACAGCAGCGTCATTGGACTGACAGCTGATTGGCTTATTATCATTTTATGACAAAAGGGGGCGGGATATCTGTGAATTTGATTGGATAGAAATTTAAACGGCATTACCAAGTGACGTAGCGTTGTCAAATGTATGTATTCTTTGAACCTGTCGCGAGCTACTCAGAAACCTGTGGCGAGCTACTGGTAGCGCGCAAGCGACCTGTTGGAGACCACAGGATAGATGTCAAACAGCAGTGGTGGTGTGCTATTTCTGCCATTATAAACGTATGATAATCAGCCCTGAGTTTGCTACTTCACCCAGTGTCCACGACTTGACTGTACACTGCATGTGGATTATTATTACCGTCTGCGCCGTGTGCACCTGTGTGTATGTCTGCATGAGTCGTACCCATTAGCCGTGTCTAATAATGCAGCCATCACGCCAACTGACGAGCGGGCGCAGCCTTGTTGTGATATCTGCCTTCTCCCACTTCTTATTTCAGTCATTTGTTGGCCTTATCATTAGCAATTTATGTGTCTTGTTGTCGCACAGCTCTTTTTTATTTATTTGCCGGTGTCCCCCTTCAAAACAGCTTTTGTCTTTGGCAGCCTGTCATTTTAACGAGGAATTTTGTCCTTAAAACGATCCGCTCGCCTGAGTGATGGACGGCTGATAGACTTGAGAGGAAGCGGCAGAGTAACAGGCAGGCCGGCGAGGAGACAAGTGAGGGGGCATCCCAGCCGCTCACCCATTTTTGAACCTCTTCACACGTGCACACAAAACGTATGTATAAATACCCCCCTTCACTGCTCAGCAGATCAGAGGCGGCATGTTAAACCTGGATGTGGCAGAGGGCCTTAGTAAAAAGAGCCCGGGGGCAACAGTGACGATTGTTTTGAAGAGCGCTGGGCTGAAAAGCATTTTGGAGATGACAGTAGGGCCGACTGAAATAGCACCTGTGGAGGAACGCACCGCCATCAGAGCCTGGGGGAGAAGAGAAGAGAAGGAGGGGGAGGGGGGGGGGGGGGGCTTCATGGCACGTACGCATGCGTGATCACACTCAGAGATAAATAACTAGTCTTTCACCAACACAACCTGTCACACACGGTCGCGTATAAAAAAGATCCACCGTCTCTCCGTGTATTCAGACCCACGCAGAATGAACATTCTTTCACACGGACGCACACAGACAGACAGACACACACGCCTGTCCTGGCAGATGCCGCTGTAGTCGCCGTGTTCTCATGTATGCGGTGGGAGCGGTCCATCTGGTTGTGAAGCTGTATCTCATTTAATACAACCATTGATCACAGACAGCAGCATTCATGGAATATAACTGCACAATAACAGCAATCCGCTCTGATGTATATGTATCAGCCCTAAACAAAAGACTTGCATGGACAGAATCCTTAATGGATCCCGGTGCATCCGTGACAACGCTACCAGGTTTGTTCCCACAAAGTCCAGGTAATTGTATCAATTTCATGTAAGCGACATTAAATCTAACACTTAATTTTGATATACAGAAAACACAGAAATATGTGACAATTAACGCAAACAGCACTGCCAGCATCCACCAAAGTCAATTTAAACACTGACCAGTCTTTATTACTATTAATTTTATTGATAATCTATTGTTTACCAGAGTTGTGTACTGACGTGCTAAAAAGTCTTTATTTCGTCAAATTAACTCAACAAAAACAATTAAACATCTCATTGCTTTTGAGGTGCTGTGACCATCAAATGGGGCATTCTAAATTAAATATGAAAAAGTTACTTTATATTCTGTTGATTGATAATTCATCAGCTTACTCCTTTTGGTGGTACAACACACAAATTTGCTCCGGAAAACTTGGTTTCCAAAGCAACACAATGTGACGTTTTTCTGAGAAGAGTCGTCTGAGAATCACAAAGTAATTTTTGGAATTCGCTCCCAAAATAAAAAGGTTTGAACAGAATTCCACACGCATAACTGTTAATTGCCCAATCCAAACAATCTTTCAATTATCTGATCCATCAGTGACCCAGATGAGGACACCATACGTCAGATCAATCCATTATCAGTTCTAATCCCTGCCATTAACCCAGTCTCACATGGTCTCATTAGTAGGTATTAATAAAGTCGCAGTTTAGATTCTGAAACCTTGTCCCGTCCACTGTTAGATCTCACAGACAAGCTAATGTGGCCAAAATAGCCTCAGTGCTCCCATGTGACTATTTGTTAAGTCCACTCCTATCAGGAGTAAAGCCAGCTCTTTAAGAGGACGAGCGGAGCCTGGAAACACGCAGCCCTCATTTCCCCAGACACCAGTGTACATGCATGCGTGTGCAGAACAACACGCGGAACAGCACAGACCAGCTTATGTATTCTTATATCTAATTCGGGGAAGTGTAAAAATGACCCCTGTGACTCAGAGACGGTGGCAGCGATTAAGACCCCGAGTGAAAGAGATGGGGGCGGCGGTGATACATGGGCACCATCGCGGACGTGCCATGACAGACGCGCGCACACGGCCGCGGTCGGGTGGCTGAAGAATTCCTGCGTCTAATTCAGGGAAACAAAAATGATTTGTGATTCTTCAGACAAGAGGAATGACAGAGCCCGAGTGAGGGACACCAGCGGCATCAATGTTTACTCAGACTTCATTACATACACACGCGGCGCACACTGCATGTAGGTTTAACCCAAACCAAACTTTGACCCTCCACACCCTGAGCTCTGTCACCCAAGCTTGTTTCTATGCTCTTCTTTGCATGCCATCCAATAATGTCAACTACAAGCTCCTGTCAGGCTGTTTTTAAACACAAGGACAGAGACTCAATTACAGCAGAATGGATTTCAGGAGTCAAACACCATCCTGAAACACACACCTGTTCTGGGTTGTCAGGGCGGCTGGCAAAAAGGGACAAGGTTCAAACTAATCTGCGTTCCACAACAATCAGCAGCTTCCACTGGCCTGTGTTGTTAACATCACTCGATTAGCGTACACACACACACGCGCCTTTGTAACGATTGGCCTAACCTGCTACCACTTGTAACGCCACACACACATTGATGATTGAAGAGCCAAAACAAATTAACTCATTTAAAATAACTCAACAGCGAAATCTGAACTCCACTCAAACTTCCTTCATTAATTTGTTAAGAGGATAACAGATTAATAGCAGCGCCGGGCAAAAGCAAATGTAATTCCCTGAATTTGTCGTAGCGACGTCGCCGATCCACGGCCGTGGGCACAGCGGATGATGAAAGTCTTCGTCGCACGACCAACTTGTCGGGCGGCCCATTATAACCACATGTAAGATGTCTACGTTACATAGATCTGTTTCTCTGCACCCAACTGTTCTCTGGCCAACATACAAAAGAACCCAAAATAACGCTGCAGGGTTGAGGGGGACATCAATCTGTGGTAGACCCTCGGCCCTGTAATCCAAAACCTTCACCTTCCTCTTAATACCCATCATCCCCCCCTTAATACCCACACATACCAGGACAGACTAGGGCCACAACAAATGGTTCACCGACAAAGGGCAGAGTTCGGCCAGTAGCTCACACGTGTGTGTGTGTGTGTGTGTGTGTGTGTGTGTGTGTGTGTGTGTGTGTGTGTGTGTGTGCGTGTGCGCGCAGACATACAACGACCATATGCAAGGAACATACGCACGCACAGAGCCCAGTTACAAGATGACACATGGATATCAACGCTTATGTGCAGACGGAGACAAGACACACACACACACACAGAGTAACAGACACACAAGTTTGGTTAGAAGCTAAGTGGGGGCTTTCCCCTCTTAACTTGGCAAATCTGATCAGAAGAGCCACGGCCAAGGCCCTGTCATCCCCCTCTAAGCCCCCTCGTCTAAACTCCTCCCCGGGCTAAGAAATCTCCGTGGCTCTCGGCCTGACTCAACCCGCCACACAGAGGAGGGGAGAGAGGGGTTGGTGGGGGGGGGCGGAGGTTAGGCCTCAATTTAAAACAAGAGTGTGAGAAAGACGAGAGCTCAATCAATCAATAAATACACAGAACACATGCCCATTCACCGGGACACGCATCCGAACAGATGAAGGGAGTGCGGCAAGGGGGCCAGGGCGAGCGGATTTACACTGCGGGCGGGAGTGTCGGCCGGGTGTGCGTGTTACAATTATAAAAATAAAAAGCCTCCTAAATCACAATGTGAAAGTAGAGTGCAAATGTGACGATTAAAATGGGGGCGGAGGTGCAAACGGCACGGCCCACAAATACACTGGAAACCAGCTATAAACGCCAGCTGGCTTTTTTGGCTCTCGACAGTCGGAAACTACCAAGGACTTCTCCGCCTGTCGGCGGTGAACTTTCGGGGGCAGCACACAAACTAAATAAAAGCTGCTGCGCTCCCCTCCAACTGTTCTCTCAAATCAAACCATCAGCGGAAGGTCAATGACTAAGTGAAACAAAATCACTCAAATTCCGAAGACTAATTTTTGGTTTATATTAAAATGTTTAATGAGTGTTGACGAGCAAGCGAGGAAGAATGGGTCAAATCCTCCTGCAACTTGTTAGCCTGTTTATGTCTTTTACTGTGGTTTGCAGAGGACGCAGAGATGCTTCATAACTGCAAGGAAAGTGCAATTTCTTAATAAAGTCTGAAACTCAAAGGCGTATCAAGACGTTATGGCCGAAAACAAGCAATACAATAAATCTACCACACACAGGGCAACACGAGTATCCCACTGGACTTCACCGATGGGACAGGCCTTCAGATAATGAGGGTGTGAGTTTATCCAGATACTGAACATGTATAAGGAGCTTCTTTGTGTTTTTAAGATTGACTAAGCCAAAGGACCTTAACAACAGCATCTGAAACAAAAAAACAAACGCCTGGACGTATATTTTAGAGATTATCAAATTAAAGTTTAGTTTTTGACAGTGGGCATCAGACGCCTGGCTGTGGCTATCTTAATGAAATGCTCTCCCCCTACACAGGAGCAGCATTATAAATAGACGTGTCTAGGATCATAGCTACAAAGTAAACAAAACACTAAGCAGTCTGAAAGCAGGACCCCCTGCTGCCTCAGCGAGGCGAGGTTCATGCTATGTACTCACCACTTTGTGGCTTCAAATCTGACTGATGACCTTTGGTTGCAATGTCTCTGGTCTGTCTCATCACTCTTCACCGTGTGCAATGTACTAATGCAAAAACATCCTAATAAAACATAAGCCCCCTCTTTTTTTATTGTCCCCTCAAGCAGGCTGCGTAACTCGAGAAGGTTGAGAAAAAGTTGGAAGCGAGGCAGCCCGTCAGCATGATTCAAAATTAGTTTGAGAGTACCTTGAAGGCTTTAAATGCTCCCATTAGAACAGAATCCCACTATAAAAGCACAAACAAAAACAACTATTTTTAAACGGGTTACAAAACCCAAAATGCAGCCGTGTCTGTCCATCAGCTTGCAAGTTTTAGAAACAGATTTAAGATAAGGATTCTGGTTTACGAATCGCTGGAACAAGGGCTTGGATATGTCTGACACGCTTGTGATGCATTCCGTCGACACCCCTCTTTAACACTGGCCTTTAAGTTGTAGCCTGGAAGGTGACCAAGTCTTACGGCTGAGAAGCTTTTAGTGCCTGTGATCCTCATGTGAGAGGAACTGACAGTGACGATCAAATCAGACCAATGTTAGATATCAGATTTACAATAGATATTTTTGATGGTTAGGGTACTTCTCCGTTGTCTGCACGTTTTCTACTGCATTGTTATTTTTGTTGGTGATTCAAAGAGAACCTCCCCAATGCCTCCAAGGTCCCGGGAGAAGCTCTGACTCACATGGAGGCGAGTAAGATCATGAGCACAGTTTATTTCCCGTCCTAAAGCCAAAACCTGCATCCCACGTGTAAAGTGCAACAATGTCACCGTTTCAGGCAACAGAAACTTAATCCGGGGCCCTGGTTATGGAGGAAGCGAGAAGGAGGTGAAGTGTAATTAACCCGTACACCTCTGGCTGCTGACAAAGACACCAGCGGAGAACATGTACATCTCCGGGGAGCGAGGAGCATCGCATGCACGCACCTTTCACAATTTGGCTCTGACTCCAGGCACAAACAGGCTGACAAAATGACAAACACACACACACTGGGTTGCTGCCCTGCCCTCTATTAGGGAGCACAATGTGTATGTAAAGGGATCTTAATGAAGGACTCCCCTGAGGCAATGCCTGATGCCTCTGCTGAGGATGTGTACTGTTAGAGCTCATTAAACGATCACGAGTACAGCCTCTGACATGGTGTGTGTGTGTGTGTGTGTGTGTGTGTGTGTGTGTGTGTGGTGTTCAGTTGCAATACCGGATTTAGCCCTTTATGTCATGCTGTACACATGTCTCTTTGGACCGATTTTGTAAGTGTGTCCCCGAGTTGTTCCATTCAACATGCGTGTGTTAAAGGACGTTGTTACACCATCGCTCTTTCATACGTTTGTGTGTCTGTTCGTTTCATGTCTCACAATATCAGAATTTGGTTACGGAAATATAGTTACACAGAGTTATGGATACTGTGGGGGGGTGGTCGAGTTGTCTCATTCTAATTTGAAGGCATAGTCATGTTGTCAACTGTGCAGAGGAAGAGGGACAATTGTGAGAGAGAATATAGGGGAAAAAAGGAGGAAATCTGGAGGGGAGGAAAAATAGGACACAGGAAAAGGTGTTACACGGTCTAGCAGTGCCCTCTTGTGGATGATTGAAGTGATGCACAGCCCCGTGTACTCTCCTTCCCTTTCAAGTAACTCCAAAGACGGACAACCTCAATATTTACCGTGTGTCTTTGTATTCCCTGTCTGCTATCTGTTTGCCCACAAACGTGTGTTTGTGTGTGGTCTGGACTCACCTCTCTTCCCTTGTATGTGACCAGGGAGGCGAGTGGCTTGGCATAGAAGCGGCTGTAACTGAATCCCAGGCATCCGTACATGCTGTTAGCGGTCAGCTTCAGAGCCTTCTGGCGGATGTCGTACTGAGGAACAGAGTAATGATGCATCAGCTGACATGCAGATGGGAGACCTGCATGTGTGTGTGTAGATGTGAGCGCACGTGTGTACCTGCATGTAGAGGTCTGGGTTGAGGTCTTGCTGTTTCATCAGCTGTTTGACCTGCTTACGACGCTCAACCAGCTTCCTTATTTCCTTGGGCAGTATTCCCATTTCCAGGCCGGTATCTGGAATCTCTGGAATCTCCTCTGGTTCGTCCTCCTGTTACCATAGAGACTTGCATTATAAGTGAGTAGAAAGTAGGTTTTCTTTCTGCGCTCAAGAGTCAAATTCAGGATGTAGGACCTGGATGTTGAGAGGCTTTTTACACACACACACACACACACACACACACACACACACACACACACACACACACACACACACACACACACACACACACACACACACACACACACACACACACACACACACACACACCTCGGTCTTCTTCCGTGTGTTGTGAGCCTCCCTCTGCACGGTGGTGAAGCAGATGTTGAACTCTTGGATGATTGAGGGGTACAAGCTGTTGAAGTCGAGCAGCAGTACAAACTTATCGTAGAAACCTGTAGTGAGACACAAACGTGAAGGTTGACATGTGAACACAGGAGTCATGGCTAAATTTAAAATATAATTAAAAACGGTAAAACACATCCTTACCAACTTTGGGGTCCAGTACCAAACCTCCAGCATAGGCAGCTTTCTTCTTCCTCTTTCCCTTTCCCGCATCTTCTTCTCCCTCAGCCTGGTACACAGAAATGAAGAGGTCACAACCAAACCACACAAGGAGACAGAAAGTCCACTGTTTTGCCTGACCGGGAGTATGAATGAAGAAGTGTGTGTGTATGTGTACCATCTCTAGCTGGGCCTTTCTGAACGAGGGCTTGTCAGGGACGATGTAGTTCTTGTCGTGGAAGGCGTGGAGCAACAGGAACTCGTTCCTCTCGGCGCGGCCGCCCATCAGCGTGCGAGACTGCAGAGCGGAAGAGGAGAGTCATCAGGTGATCGGATGCTGAATCTCTTCCTTCAAACGACTTTCTGATCTAGTTTCCAGTATTAATACACAGAATTAAGCAATAAATGGCCACAACAGGGGCTTAAAGATTTCAACCATATCTTTTGACAAATGTGTCTTTTATCGTGTCAGTTTGCGGTTGCCGTTAAGATGGATGTTGGCGTCCGTTACCATGACGTTGCCGGCAATGTTGGTGATCTGCAGGGCGAGTGGCAGCACGTTGAGCTCACACATCATCTGGAGGATCAGCTTGGCGTCTGTCCACGTCAACTCCAACAGGTACAGCAGGTGTGGAGAGTCACTGACAGAGAAGCGTTCACAAGATAACTCAAAACACACTATTCAGCAAAAAACATAGCAGATGAATTGATTGACATCTTGCTAAACACACAGGATATGACACAGACACACACCTGTAGAGGTTCCTGATGTTCTCCTGAGGGAATGTGACTCTCTCTGTCTTCAAGATCTGTGCAGCCAGTTCAGTCAGGTGGTAACTCTTGCAGCGAATCAGCTCCTTGGCTGAGATCTCTACGTCGCACACCAGCCGGCCACAGGTGGCGCTTTTCTCTGCAAAGGAGCCGCGGCCCTGCAAACATCCCAACACAATAAACATTAATCACAAAAACACACGTGCACATTTTGATAAACAGAATCTGTACTCGGCGCTCTTTTTACCCCTAATTTGGGCATATTGGTCCTCCTGAGGCGTCCGATCTTGGACCAGTGGGGAACTTTGCACACAGTGATTCGCTGCAGAAGCACTTCCAGGTCAAAGCCAAAGATGTCATGACCCTACAGGAAATGAAAAAGTATTAAGAGTCAGCATACTTTATTGGATCCTTCAATTTGTGCACCTGGCATAAGATGCAGCTCCATCAGCCAACACATAGCGTAATAACAATACATCACCATCAGTGGAATTCACTTCACCGCATCGTGTTTGGACATCCATCATAACACAATCTACATTCTTAAACACACCCGGTGCTGTCACCAGTCTTCATCGCTCTACTCACAACCAACACGTCGGGATCAATCTTGTGCATCTTGGCCAGGAAGAAGCCGAGCAGCGTCCTCTCCGTGGCGGCGATCTCCACCTTTCCGTTCTTAAAGGGAGAGGGTGGAATGATCAGAGGCAAAGCTTGGGCCACAATTAACTGATCAATATGTTGTTCTAAGGCATTTTGGATCATCTGCCTACTTCTACATAGCTGTGACGACATGACCACCCACCTTCTTCTTCACAGCATCTTTGAAGTCGTACGGGAAAATACAGTCGGTAGGTTTACTGACCACTGAAAAGAACGAAAATATGATGAGATCGAAATTTAATTCTATGTTTGGAGCTCGTAGTTGCTCGTCTCTTCTACTTGGTTTCTAACTAGGATACAGCCTGAGCACTCACCACAAAAATGGGTCTGGTAGGGAGGTCGAGGAGGAGCTTTGTCCATGTGGAACTCATGGTGGATGAGTGCAGCCAGAGAGACGATCTGCAGACGGAGGACATCAAAGGATCAGAGGTGATGATTTACAGGTTTGTGATTGTGTGCGTGTGTGTGTGTGAGAGAGAGAGACCCAGTATTGAAGTGAGACCCAGAAGTGTACTGACCTCATTGTGATGTGTTTTCGGGTTCTGGACAGTCTTCAGGCTGATGGACATGACCGTGACGGGTGGGGGCGACAGGTCTTTGACCAGTGTGATCAGGTCGCTCCTCAGGGCCAAAGCCTCCACCTTACACCAGCTTACTGGCTGGCCCACAAGCTCTGACACACCCACACACACACACACAGTCAAAAATGCCCCCACGTGTTTTCTGTCAACATTTCAAACACCAGACAGAAGAGCGTCCTCCTTACGTGGTGTCTTGATGTCCAGCCAGCACGGCCCTTTGATCTTCCTGCCGAGAAGGAAGTGCTCCAGGCTGGAGGTGTTGGTTCCAAATATGTGAGAGAAGGTCGCCCCCCTGAGGTCAGAGGGCAGCGCAGGGAACTCGGCCTGTGAGAACGACATTGTTTACAGCGCAGATTATATTATTGAGTCTGGACCACCTCAAGAAAAGTATGTGTGAGAAAAGTGTATGTATGCATGTGCGTCTTCTCACAGAATATCTGACTTCCAAGTATTCAGACACAGTGGGCACATCGGGGATTTCAAAAGCATAGTTCTTCTCCACTTTCTGCAGAGACAAACAGAAAAGGGTTTGCTGTTGTAAACTTTTCAGACAAACACTTTATACAAAAAGCATGAAGCCGATACAAATTTAGCACTGACCTTCGACTTGAACTTCATAATCTTGAACTTCTCAGAGATCTCGCTGAACTCCTGGTAGACGTCCATCATGCCTACGGTTGTGTCCAACACCGCTCCAGTCTTGGGGTTCACCCTCTGTGTATCCAAACAGTTCAACAATTCAAAAGACGGCACTGAGCATCACAAAAACAGACAAAAAAACAGCCATATTTACAATCAATGCCAAACCTGGTCTTACATATTCACGTGGCAGGAAGTACATGGTCCGCTCAATGTTCCTGACAGTAACGCAGCAGCTGACGAAACACTTGCCAGACTCGATCCACACCTTTCCAAACAGGTACACCACACCTGCAACACCGATTTGAAAATGTAAAAAGGTTAAGATACGTTTGGATCATGGATGGGGTTTGCTCTGTATTTTCTTCTCCAGGTGAGGTCATTGCTCCTTACCCGGTTGGCTGTATTGGTCTTCGAAGGCATCCAGCCAAAAGAAGCGGAAGACATTCTCCCCGTCTGCTCCCTGGGCCAGCGGGAGTTGGCTGGCGTCAACGAAAACCTCTGCCGGGGCCCCGCTGCCCTCGCTTTCCTCCTCTTGTCCCCATGAGCCTCTCGCCCTGAACATGAACAAAGGTTGTGAACTTCCTCCACTTCCGCTTTTACATGCTCATTTACATCACTTTGTTTAATCCTTTGTCAAACCCTTATTCAAGGATCTAAGCATGGCAGGAAACATAAAAGCGGATGAGTGACTCACAGGAGAACAGGGTCCTGAGGTTCTGATTTAGGCTCAACTTTAACATCAGCCGCTGCCCTGGATTCAGCCTCAGCATCGTCTTTAACTGCAGGTCTCGCTTCCTCCTTCTCCTCCTCAGGTTCAACCTCCATCGGCTCATCAAAGTCGACCCCATCGAGGGACAAGGTGTCGTTCACTGAGCAACACATTACAAAAGATGAGTGCTCCTGTTGTTGTGTTTATGAGACAAGGAGGCACAGTGAAGACTCAAAGCAAACAACAAAGTGTCCTTACTACCTTCCTCTTCATCCAGCTTCTCCACCTTCATCTTCCGTCCCTCCATTGGAGGGGCAGGCATGGAGGGAGGAGGCCGGGCTGATGGCCTGGGCTTGGCACCTGAAGGAACCAGCGAAGTAGCTTTGGCCTTTACAATCGCAGCTGAGGGTGACTCCTGGTAGGGATCAGACAGAATATCACACAGTTGGTTAGAAATTGGGAACCCAGAATCAATTTTGTGATATCCACCAATATGCAGACGGATACATTTGCTGGGTTTGGAAACCTTTGGCCGGGGTTTGATGGAGAATGGATTCATTGGTGATCCAGGCGTCCTCTTCTTCTTCAGAGTGACGACTGGAGGAGGGGTCAGGAGAGACGGTTTCTAAGGGGATAAGGAAAGATTTTAGAGGGAAACGCACACAACCTCAGATTAAGTCTGAATTTGGAACAGGTTAGCAGGACCAACCTCAGAGTGCAGATCCTGTAGAAGATCTCCTAGGAGGTCATCTTTGGACAGGTCCACGTCTTTCTACAGAGACAGAAATCAGACAATTGGTCTTAATGGACAAAAATAAAAGCAAACAAAAATGTACAAAAGGGTCAAATGTGTGAAAAAGAACATGCAGTGAATAGATCCACAATGAGCTGCTAAGAACGAGCAAGCCTCAAGCTGCTGGTTACACAAGTGGTGATTTAGGAGAACACACACACACACACACACACACACACACACACACACACACACACACACACACACACACACACACACACACACACACACACACACACACACACGCGCGCACACACACGCACCTCTGCAGGCTTCTTGACATTGCTGTTCATGAACAAGCTCTTAATGCTGTTGGGTTTTGCCAGTGCAGCTTTCTTCACATTTTTCTTTGAGTCTGCTTCTTTAGCTTTGGATTTCCCTGCAAAAAACAAAATGTATTCAAACCAAACATCACAAATAAAGAACCACACACCATCCTCCAATGGCATTAAATATCACATGTATTGTTTAATGTCCGAAGTGTGTGTTTACCTTTCTTGTTTTCTACTACGTCGTCATCTAAATCATCGTCAAAGATCTCTCTCCCATCCTCCACGTACCCTGTTCCATCTGAAAGACAACACAGGTACCCAGAGAGGCTGATTGAGATTCTGAGTCTAACCACCCCAACACACACACTCACACAGTGGTCTTGCAGGAGATCCAGAAGCAGACTCACCATCATCAATAATCCAGTCATCCTCTTGTCTCTCTTGTACCATCTTTGAGTACTGCTCCTCATCCACCTCCTCGTACACGCTTGTAAACTCCTCCACCTGTTGAAACACCACCACCGGTTGAGTATCGCATCTCGAGCGAGCGCGGGCGGAGGTGAACAAATTCAATTTTGGCTTTTCTTACTTCATATTTGATCTTCTCGCCCAGCTTGGCTTTCTTGATTTGCTCCAGCGCAGATTTCCTGCCCACCTTCTCCCTCTTCTCTCGTCTGGAGCGAGACTTCGCCAGACCGCAGGCATCACCTGCAGCATCGCCACACAGAGAGGACAGATGAAGGAAATGATGCTGCAGCACAGATGTGAACTATATAGAAGCTTAACACCATTTACATACATTTACATAGATCTTGGACACATTTTTTCCACACACACAAACAGTAGGACAAATGTTTACATGCCCACAGGTTTGATAAGTATAGACACACTCCAGAACGGAACACGCCATTGTTCCGTTTGCCCAAACAATCTGTATGAACTTAAATCAAAACGTAAATGGTTGCTATAAGCCGAATTCATTAGAGGAAAGAAAACAAAAGATAATAGACAACTCTGACAGCTGAAGCTCGCTTCATGATTCGACATAACTTCATATTTTGTCTGTTTTTCCCTCTCAAAGCTTTATCACACTCGGTTCATTCTACTTGGTTAATTTATTGACCTGAACTAGTACCGAGCTGTTACTGTTGGAAGTTAGCCGTTTAGCTAGCTGACCTCGTAGCGTTCCCCGTTTCCCAGAAAGGAAGACAATACTCACCCTCGTCCGGTGTGTCCATGTTTTTATCTGTGTTAGACACCGGGGCCATGAATGTAATGTTTTGTCGACTTCGATAATCGACAGACGGCGGTCAAACTGTGGCTAAAAGCGACGGCAGGTTACAACAACAGAGCTCTCCGCGCCAATTCGCCTTCCCGGGGAAAGTCATATGCAGGAAGTGACATCATAATGCTGCCGACCAATAAACTGAGGCACTATTCCCCGTCTTTCCTCAAGATGGCAGCGTTGTGTGACAAACTCAGGTCTGGATGTATATGTACAGTATACACAGTATAGATATACCGAATATTACAAAAGGGGCATGAACTTGAGTGTTTTATTTATCATTTTAGAATCACAATTACAGAAATCGGCGACAAAATTACATCAATGATAGCTGTCAGATTTGCAAAACATAAATTATAAAATGTTCAGTTGTGAGATCACCTGCAATATTTGAAACATTATGTACATGTTAATGCATCATTTATGAATATTTCAAGCAGAAAAGTTATTTGGAAGGATCTTTACATATCAAAAATACATACAAGACTTTAATAGTTTTTCCATCACTATATTAGCCGTCCCTCTTTCTATCAACTTGTATATATACAGAGGTCCACAAAGCGAGTTGATAGTGACTGTTAACTGCTAGTAGTCTATTCTGTAATCATCCAATGAATCACAACATAAAATTAAAGGCACAGGTCATGATTATTTGCTTCCTCCCCAGGCCCACAGTACACTTTGTACACTGTGCTGGCTGCATTCGGGGATGCCCTGGAAGTGATAGGTGGGAGCTATTGCCTGCTTATTCTGATGCAGCTTGTTTCCATAGTGACCTAGAGGGACTTTGAGTGCACAATAGATTCCTGTCCCAGATTGGGGCCACAGAGACACTACATTGGCCGGACAATGGAAAAACACAAAGGCTGTGTTGTCCTACATCCCCACTGCCTGATTTGGCTTTTACACCCATACATTAGTGTTTAAGCCATATGTTTGAGACTCTATAGCTTTAGTGTGTAGTTTGTGGAGCAGTGGCCACCCTATCAAATGTGTGTCTCATGATTATAATAAACAACCTGCAAACTAACATTTATATGTGAATATTCTGCAATATTGGCTAAAATGTGAATGTTGCGCCTGTGTTGTGTATTGCTGATACTTTGTAACAGAAAAAGGTCAATAACAACGTTCTGCGGCATTATACATCCCATATTAGGAGTATGGTGGATGAATGTATATAAGTCTAATGGTCCACCCGATCGACTGTACGGTCTGCTAGAAGTCTGAGCACAGTGGCTCACTGTCATGCTCTGGACAGACTGGACAGACGGGCTCTAGTCGCTCTGTTGCACTTTCCCGCTGTGAGGGACAGACATAAAGCCCCCTGTCCTGGATTCAGCAGCAAACTGCCCCGCCAGACTGGGACGAAGGAGATAAATCAATACATCCATAATTTACGTTCTTTGGTGAAAATGGTGAAACAAAGGCGAGTTAGAGCACACTACTGCAGAATGGGACCACTGAAGGTAAGACGTTCATTAAATTAAATTAAGTTAAATTGACAATTATTGGTCGTGTTGAAATTTACTTATGATGGAATTCATAAACATGAGCCTGAGACGATGATGTCAGTCAGATGTTAACTGAGATAGTAAGTTGTAGTCTAGGTTTCAATTTGGTTGAACTCTGCACTTGTACTGACTGTACTTTAAGCAACGGAGAACTTTAGTTTAGGATCCATGACACTTAACATTTGTATCCAAGTCATGAATCATCTCGTTTGCAGTATCAATGGACGTAATAACCCGCAGTCTTCAGACAAAACCGTCTCTACTTCCTTGAAAAGTGACAGACTAGGGGCATTCAAACGTCAAACAACAGGTGACGCTCAGTGCCGTTTAACCCGCGTCTCACCTATGGTACGACTCGCTTAGCCAATCCTCGTTGTTTATGTTGACGTGCTGAAGCGGCAGTTGGATTGGCCCTTACTGAAGCCGCGCTCTGATTGGTCCCTACTGAAGCTGTACTCTGATTGGACGGTTCTGAAGCGGGGCTCTGATTGGTTTTTCTCTGGCGCGCTCTCCTTCTTTGTGTCGCCATGGCGAGAGTCCACCAGCCTCGCGATCATGCAAAGATCGTGTATTGTTAAAAGAGATGACTCACTTAAAGGTCACAACACGCAGCAGGATGATGCACCGTGCGTCCTGTTCGCCTCGTGCCTCTCATGTTGTCCCTACAGACAAGACAGGGGGAGAAATCATATTACCTTGTTAATGTTTAGTGTCCATTATTAGAATCAAATAAGAATAAATGATACAATTACGAGATTACAAATGAGATATTCTAAAAGGGAAACACAATAACCATTAATGACAAATTAACAAATTCAAATGATCAAAGATATTGCTTACTACCTAAACTACACAAATAGATAACTGTTATAAGCCAAATTGTGCAGTAGTCATGTAATCCATCTCTAACCTTTACAAATGACCATTTTAGCATAGAGATAATCTTTGACTTTGACATTTCCCCCTTGAACATCAGTGACACGGACACACACATGCTCCCCAATGGAATATGTGTTTTTTATATGTTTATTATCTATTTCAGTCATTGTGGGTTGTATCCTTGTGGAGAATTTAGAATTCACTTGTAATGCTCCACTTCAACAGTGCAGCTTCCTCAAGACCACTGTCATTAAATATTAAAAGAACATGTATCTAAAATAATGGCATAATCTGTAAAAGCCCCTCTGGTAACATGACATGAGGTGACATCATTCGTGATTCTCATAGTAGTGTGTGTCAGGGATGTCATTAACTGTGACCTCATTCATTCAAGTCTCATATCGCCCATCACTAAAATGCCCTCCAAATGAACACATGCATCCAATTTTAGAAGTATACGATAACATAGCGCACAAATGTCATCTTTGTTGTTTTCTTTGCACAGAAACTCAAATATACAGTAATGTGGGCAGAGTGAGAGCTCATCCCTGCCTTGTCCTCTTTACAGTAATGGATCTAAGATGGGGTGGGGTGGGGGGGGGGGGGGGGGGGGGGGGGGGGGGGTGTAGGAGGAGAAGAGGGAAGGACAGATTGAGAGACAGTGTGGGCGGGGGGGAGCAGAGGAAGGAGAAAGAGACGGGGCGGTGAGGAGAGGAGCATCGTCTCACTGATGCTGAGTCACACACGGAGGCACCACAGCCGCATCCCATAAGTCTTTGGGAATAATGGAGGAGCTTGAACACACCTGCCCCCATCCGTGGACGGTAGGGCGTATGTGTGTTTTTGTTTCTGCATGCATAACACCTTACAGTGTGTGTGTGTGTGTGTGTGTGGCATGTGAGCACAAGAGGGAGGCAGAGGAAGACAAAGGGGGTTTTGTGTTACGAAACAGCACCTGCTGTGCCATGTGCCTCTGTGAGGATGTCCATTATGAGTGGACAGAGTGAGTGTGTCTCAGTGTGGACACGGGGCAGCACAACATGGACGTCCTGCTGTGGGGATGCTACTGACACCAGGGCAGAGGAAAGAGCTGCTGAAGCACCTTCTCCTCTGCCTCCCTCTTTCTGTCTATCATGCCTCCTCCTCCTCGCTCATCCCGAGGTTTCTCTGAGGACCAATCCCGTCTCACCGTTTGTTTTGTTCTCAATTTCGCACCGTTTTACCAATTTCTGCCTTAATCCCGTCTTCATACCAGTTGTTTGCTCGAATCAGATCGCGCTCAGGCCTCAGATGCCGCCGTCAGTCTATAAGCTTCACCATCTGGTCCGTGCCTGTAAAAGCCTCTATGTCCAGTCTTGCTTGCCGAGGGATTCGTGGGTGATGAAGATGCTGAACAGCAACATCATGGTACATGCAGGGTCTTTACAGCATGGATGCGTCCTTTCGAATTACAATGAGTGCAAAGTAGAAGAAGCAAGACGAATAAGTTTGAGGTGTCGATCTCACCCTCTTCTTCCTCTTTCAGCTCTTTCTCGTGTGTTTTTTAGGAATTCAAATGCACGATGTCAGACAGATTAGCTCACGTCTGGCTTCACACACACTCCTAAATAAATGGTGGAGTATGTCAGCAGGCTTCTTTCCTTCTCCCCTGCAGCAGCTATAATGTTACACGTAACCTTCAGATACATCAAAGGCCACGTCACATGGTTTTCTTCACCTTTGAGTCTCATTTCCCAAACGCAGCTGCAGATTTGTTGTTTTCCTTGCCGCTCGCCTCTTCGTGTCCTCAGAGACGTAATCTGCCGCTTTCCTTCGTCCTCATTTACACACTCCCACACCTTTCTGGGCTCAAGTGACTCACTTTGACCGGTGTGAATGAGATTTGGTGAAGTGTGTTTTCAGGTGTACAGATCTACACTGAGAGAAATCTGCGTCTCTGTCTCTGTCTCTTTCTCTCTGTCTCTGTCTCTGTCTCTGTCTTGTTTCTTCATTCAGTCCCACTTGTTGGCTCCGGGTTGCTTAGTTTGGATGTGAAATTAAGTGTGTGAATTATCAAGTGAGTCATCAAGAACGCCTCCATCTTTATCTTCCTTCACATTTTGGTTAAATCCTGGGAGGCGTTCAACATGTCGATATCAACTCTGCCCGTTTCGTACAAAAACAATGTCTGCACTCTCTCTCTCGCTCTCTCTCTCTCACACACACACACACACACACACACACACACACACACACACACACAGAGCAAGAGATCAATAACACTCTGTCCATCTACAATAAGAGGCAGACATCAGCTTGCTCAAGATCTTAATGGATGTCTCTCTCTCTTTCTCTCTCCTTCTCTCCCAGACACTAACAGAGCCTGCTATCTTTGCCCCAGAGACCAGTTGTGATTGTCGAGCCCCCCATGAGAAACTCACCATTGCCCAGGCCTGCAGAGGCACCCCAGGTAGACCACCACCTCCCCCTCCCCCTCCTCCTCCTTCCCCTTTCATCCTCCCATCACCTGTATCATCCCTCTTCACCCCTCCGTCTCCTCTCACCTTCCATCCACAGCATCATTACCAATACTATTACCTCACACTATGATTACTCCTATTACCAATCTACTGCTGTACTTGATCCTTTACTATTATTGCTATACATTCTAATATTAATGGTACTGCTAATGTTACTCTGACTGCTGATCCAGTATGAATGCAATTACCACTTACCACCCTTTGCTTCTATACTGCTCTTGCATAAATGAAATAAGCAACTAAACAAACATTTGAACAAAGACAGCATGGAGTGTAGAGATCAGCATTATCAGTTATGTGTGTGTGTGTGTGCTGCAGGGATGAGTGTGAGGTGTGTGTAGGCCCAAGTAGTCCTGGTATGACTAGTGATACTGTTACTATTAATACGACTACCACTACTATGCTGCTTCTACTATTTCCATGAACATTACAAGTGATAATAATATGTATATGCAGTAACACTACAGTAGATGTGGTGTGATTAAGAATATTCTAAATGTTTTATGTTAATTATTAATGTCTGAACAGAAACTTTGATATTTCTCTCTCTTGCCGTCTGTAATGTGGAAAGTCTTCTGCAATCACTCACACATACATTGGAACTCTTGTCTAGTTGTGATTGTGTTGTTGTGTTTGCTGTGTTACCAGTGGACCGTCCAGTCAGAGTCTACGCAGACGGGATCTTTGACCTGTTCCACTCCGGGCACGCTCGGGCCCTGATGCAAGCCAAGAACCTCTTCCCCAACACCTACCTCATAGTGGGAGGTAGGACAGGACACACACAGACGCACTCACACACACACACACATAGAAAGCCACAGCAGACAGGTATTTTGTGCCTTTGATCAGTGTGCAGTGATGAGCTGACCCATAAGTACAAAGGCTTCACGGTCATGACGGAGATCGAACGCTATGAGGCCCTCAGACACTGCCGCTATGTGGACGAGGTTTTGAGAGACGCTCCCTGGACCCTCACACCTGAATTCCTTGAGAAACACAAGGTGAGTGTGTGTGTATTTGTGTCATGTATCTATACGTTTGTGTGTGTTTGGACGGCATGTTGCTTAACGACTAAAACCTTTGATTTCCTTTCGAGTCTGCACAGTTGAACTAAAGCGCCTATACCTTCATGTTTGACGAAGTGTTTTTGCCACACAGTTTGTGTCCTTTGGTTGTTTCTTAGATCGACTTTGTGGCTCATGACGACATCCCGTACTCCTCAGCAGGAACTGAGGACGTCTATAAACACATCAAGGAGGCAGGTGTGTGTGGGAATGTGTGTAACACTCTTGGATGGGTTTGGGATACGTTTCCTGAAATACATACAGGTGATTTGTATGTTTTGTGTGTGTGTGTGTGTGTGTGCCAGGGATGTTTGTGCCCACACAGCGGACAGAGGGAATCTCAACCTCTGACATCATTACCAGAATTGTCAGAGACTACGATGTCTACGCCCGACGCAACCTCCAGCGCGGCTACACGGCCAAAGAGCTCAACGTCAGCTACATCAACGTAAGAACAAAGGACACACTCATACATACACAGCCATTATCTGTCATATTCCTGGACAGTACAAATACAAGCCTTTTGAACCCGTCAGGAGAAGAAGTACCGGCTGCAGAACCAAGTGGACCGCATGAAGGAGAAGGTTCGCACGGTGGAGGAGAAGAGCAAACACTTTGTGTATCGCGTGGAGGAGAAGAGCCACGACCTCATCCAGAAGTGGGAGGAGAAGTCCAGAGAGTTTATAGGCAACTTCCTGGAACTCTTTGGACCTGATGGCACTTGGGTGAGCACAACATTAGCTTAACAATACAATCAATAGTTTAAGTAAGTATTGTATTGATTATTGATCAGTTTAAGGGGGCACAACCAGGACGGCCTTCTGTCCTCTTTCGTCCCTTTTACAGTAAAATGCATCATTGTGTCCGGAAACACAATCATGTTTGACGAGAAAATCAGTTTGAATTGATCTGCTACTTTAAAAACATGTATTTTCTGGTGAGAGTCAATATAATAGAGAACAAGGAGCCTCATGTTGACCCACAGCTGCTGTTGGTCCCAAGATCTCTGTCCGTGGTGCTGAAACCTCAACGCATGCAACAGCTGTATTTCCTCCTGTATCAATATATTCTGCTGCATTTGTGTGTTATATTCTCTCCAACCTTAAGTCTTTATATGGGATTCTGTGGGATTTTGCTGTCCTGACATTCGGTCTCTCCGTCCTGCACAGAAACAGGTTTTTCAGGAGCGCAGCGGACGGATGCTGTCCTACGCGATGTCTCCCAGAGAGTCCCCCTGCAACAGTCCTCCCCGCGAACTGTCCCCGCTGCGCTCGCCCTCGCCTCCGTCCCCGTCCCCATCCCTGTCCCCGCCCACCCGCTGGCACAGCGCGCGGCCCTCGCCCCCGACCTCCCCCAAGGGGGCGTCGGCCTCCATCAGCAGCATGAGCGAAGGAGACGATGACGAGAAGTAGATGGGACTGCAAGACTCACACACACAAACACACAAATACACGCACGCGCACAACACTTCACTGCCTGAAAACTGATCACATGAACACACACTCACGTTCCTCCTACAAACAATGGCAGCACCTCAAGGCACTTGCAAAAACTGCAAGACAGACGAGGGATATCGGGGTCGAATTCTGCGCTGCGGATGTAAGAAGCCATCACAGTCTCTGTTGTCTGGGCAACCAAGGAAGGAAGGAGAGGACAGGCCGTGACTACTAGCTGGAGAGGCCCTATGAAGTGAATATAGGGGCCTTGTTACGGGTTCATGCACCATCAGAAGGTCCAGAATCTTTGTATTGTCCAGTGCAAATAGAGACTGTCTAACAGCGTGCTCATATCAACATCATCTCATTGTTTTTTCAACTTTTGCTTCATTTTGCAGTATTTTTAAAATCCCAGGACTCCCAGTTTTCATGTCATCTCACAGCTACAATGCACACTGTAGACTCAATAGTAAACAGAACACAACAGAGCATCATCGCAGCGTTCAGATCTGTCTACATGGCGACACCTAAACCTCTCTGTCAACTTAAGAGCAACTGGATTCTGTCATCACTGTGTCCTATTTGTGCGAATTTTCTACTGCTAAGCAATGACGTTCCCATTCTCAAAACACACAGAGACAAGCCAGAAGATTCATCGAAATTCCCCGTGAAAAGGATGCAAATGCTTGTGTGGCAGCATAGTGACTTTAGGGTTTTGTTAATAAGTTGCATGTTTTGACAGGATAGTCGCCCAGAGGTGAGCTGTAGGTCAAGAGGGCCCCTAGTGTCATACCCAGAGTCTTAGATTGATCCCTCCTGTATGTTAAATGGCCCCTAAAAGCATTTTCCTCTTCAAATATTCGATTCTTGAATGTAAATTTGTATTCACGCGATACACAAACACACCTATGCTTCATTGCATCACATATTCTCTCTCTCTCACAGGATCACATACCGTAGTGGATTTTAACCCTATAGATGGCAGCCGTGAACATTCTTTGACATGTTTCTCCCATTTAACTTCTCGTTTCATCGCGATTCACCCTGCGGAATATGATGTCAGCAAAAATCAAACCCGGGCAACTCGGAGAAGGTGAGCGTTTCTTTTCTCTAAGAATCTGTTGATACTTGAACTATACAGTCGGTACGACTCAAAGACTCCACGTTAGACTCCTTCAGAACCAGAGCATCATCCAAAATGTTCCCTTTGCTTTGTTTGTATGTAATGACGTTTAGATGTCCAATCAGAGCAGATCATTAACCCAACACACCCACCATATAGAATATCTTAATGCAATGTAGAGACCTTACTGTCCTGTACACACACTTCGTTAATCTGCACTATATGTACAAATTTAGGGAATGTGTTTCTCCTTGTTTTTTTTTTAAAGTTTACTGTTCAGGCTTGATATGTAAATAAAATGTATAGCTGACTGTGAATTAAGAGTTGGGAGGCAAAATCATTGAAGTCCACACGGACAATGTCGTCATACACACACACACAACAGCAATTTGTCTTTATTGCCACATTTTTGACAACAGCTTTGATCTCATGCTGGATCACTTTTGTTATTACACTGCTTTGTTTGTTTGTTTGTTTGTTTGTCCTCTGGTGTGAAGGAGAATAGATCAATCACACACACCAGCAGCTACATAGACCTACACATTGTTCATACGTATATGCACAACTTCAAGGTTGACTCAGAATACTAAAGGTGGCTTCTAAATCAGATACACTTCACCATGAAACACTGAAGAAATGTCAAATGTGATCACAGTCCCTGTCAAAAAACATCTTTCCCTTTTATTTCCATCCATTTTTGTTCATATTATACCATATATAAAGTTGGATTCAGGGAAGTCACAGGTTAGGTCTGTACCAAAATAAAAGCCCTCTTCACTGAGCAGGTATGACAAGCAGGTTTACCAAGGCAATCGGCAGTGATGAAACCTTACGGTGCAGCTATAAATGCAAAGGACAATCAGGATTGTTTCCACGCCAACGGGAAAGTCTTCATGTATACTCGTTTCGTTTCACGTCACTCGTAGCTGCAGGAGACGAGAAAAAGGAAAGTCACTTCACATCACTGAGACTAAACGGGAATGTGGACTCAAGGTTTGGTCAGGGTTCAGGTTTGGACCACGATTCATGGTCTTGAATTTAAACTGCTCTACAAAGGCTTGACATGATTGTATAAAATCATATATAAGGGGGGAAAAGTGCATCCAAGACGTTTATATTATTTTATATATACATTAATGTGCCCAAAAGTTGACAATCTGACACAGGAGAATTCCAACACCCAGAGATGGTTTGGAATCTAAACCATCTAAACGTTAGAAGGTTTAGACCCACAGTGACCGCTGCTGGTGTGTCGGAACAGTCCAATCTGTGTGTGCATGTGTTGCTGCGCTTCTTAAAGATTCTATAAATAAAGAAGAATGGAGTGTACAATTCACACACATTTAAGAAATAATCAAAGGAAAAATATTCAACAGATCATAAAAACAAGATTTGTTAGTTGAAAAACAGCCAAGGATCGAATAAAGAACATTTCCTTTCCTTTTACCCAAAGAGCATCAGTGCATGTCAAACACACACACACACACGCTTTGTTCAAACAGCAATCCAAGCTGTGCGAGTGTATCCAGTCTGTACCACCCGGAGCAATGGAATATGGTGCAATAGTGCAAACAGAATGTATTGGCAGTACGGGTGCAGATCTTCCTCGTTAAATTAAATTGTTAAATCGTAATCAAATAACAATCACGGTGGTGGTGAGCAAGCGACATGGAGTCCTAAAGACGCAGCTTTGGTCCTTAAATACCTCAGCTCTCCATCCTGGGTGGGCAGGGACAGAACGGGGAACAGGACTGAGAACTTAAGCTTTTAATTAGTCTTAAATTACGGTGCAGGGCTGGCTAAATACATGTGTGTGTGTGTGTGGGAGGGTGTGTGTGTGTGTGTGTGTGTGTGTGTGTGTGTGTGTGTGTGTGTGTGTGTGTGTGTGTGTGTGGTTGGTTTGTTTGGAGTGGAGTAGCTTTAAGTGCCAGGGGTCTCTGTGTAATGAATAGCAGTCGAGGCAAATGTTGTAAATGTAAAGTTTGGAATACAATCTAATGTAGAAAAATGTGATGATTCTCTAAGTAAGGCCTTCGTCCTCTCCTCTCTCATTGAATAAATATATTGGCTTGTATATCTTTAAAAAACTAACACACACGCGCACGCGCATACACACGCACACGCACACGCACGTGCTCACACACACACACACACACACACACACACACACACACACACACACACACACACACACACACACACACACACACACACACACACACACACACACACACACACACACACACACACACACACACACACACACACACACACACACACACACACACACACACACACACACACACACACACACGATCCCGTTTTGTTTTCCCTGCTTAAATAGAGTAATTTCTATGCCAACGACACACTAGCCTGTGACTGGGACAAAAGCGTCTCCCGAGAGAAGGAAATGACATCATTCCAACATGCTCATCGCCCAAAACTTCTCCTCTGGACTCTGTGGAGGGAGGAAAAGAAACAGAACATATGACGCAAAACACACACACATATGCAGCAGTGCGTGTGGCCTCGTTCAACCAGAGGCGGAGGCGGGAATTGAGATCAATTGAGGGCGATTGGAATGATAAATCTGGGAAAGGGGATCCGTGTCCAAGTCTTCCTGGGGAGAATCAAACGGCGACGCCACAACAACCAAAGCGCTGGTGAAGCTCGTTGCCACTGGGTGGAGACGTGAGTGAAGTAAATCCAGCAATCCTTCCTTTAAAAAATGGGAATGTCAAAATTAAACGGGATCCTACAGTCGGCTGTGTTTTTACCCAGAGTGCAACGCTTCACCAGGCATGCACCAGGCCAGAGCGCGCGTGCATTCCGGTGCCTGCGTAAAGCGGCTGGCTGGCAAGGGGGAGGGGCAGAGTTATCTTTTGGCTTTGTATTTGGACTTGGTGGCATCGCGCGGCTCTTTACTGGGATTGCTCCAGTCATCTGCCTCTGGGCTGGTCGTGTAGTGCCGCCACGCCGACTTGTTGAAGACGGGCAGCCGCTCGAAGGACTCGCTGGACAGGGCCTGGGGGGGTGGGGGGGGGTGGGGGGGGGGGGGGAGAACACAAACACACACACACACACACAGATAGAATGTTGGATAAGTACCTAACTTATTGCACTTCTACTCTAGCTCTAGTTATGCTCTTAGCTTGGTTTAGGAAGGAAATGCGCTTACGATTTCTTGTGACCTGAAGTTGTTTTATCTACCTTTGTTGAACACAATTATTGTAAGTCGCTTTGGATAAAAGCATCTGCCAAATGACCGTAATGTAATGTAATGTAATGTAATGTAATGGATAATATGTTGCTTTCGGACCTTCAGATAGATGACGGCGTCGGTGCCCACGCCCTCCATGGAGTAGAGCTTCAGATCCCCCTGGAAGTAACGGGCGTAGAGCCTGGATATGGGCAGACCGTAGCCAAAACCGGCCTAGGGGGGCAGAACCAGAGAGTTTAATTAAGATAAAAATGAAGACTTGGTTTGACGTGTGTGTGTGTGTGTGTGTACCAGTGGGACGGAGCCCGGCTCCAGGCTCGGTGTCGGAGCCGTGGAGTACATGTAGTTAAACAGGCGGTCGATCTTCCTCAGAGGAACTCCTCCTCCTCTGTCACTGATCTGCAGAGAGAGAGCGAGAGAGAGCGAGAGAGAGCGAGAGCGAGAGAGAGCGAGAGCGAGAGCGAGAGAGAGAGAGAGAGTGAGCAACGGGGAAGAGAAGGAAGAGACAGAGGGGAGAGGGAGATGCTGTGTGTGTGTGTTTGTGTGTGTGTGTGTTTGTAATACCTTTATGGAGAGATCCTCATTACCCAGAGTGACTTTGGCTTTCACCGGTGGCAGCCCCCCTTTGCTGTCCTCATGCAGCTCCACGGTCGCCCGCATGGAGTTCTACGAACACACAGAGCTCATTAACTTCACCACCTTACACTCCAATTACATTTACGCACTCTGGCTCGCACCGCTTACCTTAAAGAGCTCAAACAGCATGTGGAACAGGTGGGAGGGCACGTACACCACCTGGATGGGCTTTTCCGGGGCTTTGGCTGCGACGGGGACGAGAGCGTGAGAAAGACGGCAAACTCTGAACCGGAAGCTACAGAAACCAAATCGTCTCTTACCGTTGAACTCCTCGATCTTAAGCTCGGGAGCAGCCAAGTAGTACTTCTCACACAGCATCTTGGCCATGTCGTAGGCATCTAACAGGGGGAGGCCCAGATAACACGAGTCAGCGCAGGACACACACGCTGAATCAGGCCTTTGTTATGTTTAGATTCCTGTTCACTGTTGGCTTCTGCTCATGTCTGGGTCACTGAGAGTGCAGCTCATGACACTTCACATACTTGGCTACCAAACTGTGACCGCAAGTGTGATTATGCGAACATGTCACTTCAGCACAGATGATCGTGGTTTGGTTTGATTTTGTGTCACTGTTCACACATAAGAGTTGTAATCTGAAACACATCTGACCTCATTCCTTAAAGAGTGGTGCAAATATTTGGTGCATGAAAGCGAAAAGTGTCAAATGCAACATCATTCCAGATTTCAACAAATGGCTTATTTTGCTTGTTGAACTCACCGCTGACAACTTCGGCCACGCTGCAGGCGGGGTCGATGCTGCCGATGTGTTTGGGGTGCGCTGGGTTTGTGTCGTTACCAAACAGCAGAGCTGCACAAAAGCACCAAGAAACAAAGAATACAATGTATTCAATGCAAAAGCAGAGACAAATCAGTGCCCAAAAACATCCTACAAAGCTTCAGCAGCAGACTGGGAGGCCAACAGGGACAGAAAGACATCCTAGAGTTTGAGACATCGAGCGACACGGTCGAATTTGACCTCCAGCTCCATCTCGCAAAAATAGCAACACTTAACATGCACGTGTCTAAATACTACCCAGCTGCCAACGACCGCTTAGGAGACAGAGAACCCGAGCTATAAACAAAGTAACGGAGCAAGAGAAACACTGACAGCGCCCGGTAATCTGAAAGCAAACTGCACACCATTACATCAGCAGGATATTTGTTTTAAAAAGGCCACAAACTGTTTGTCGGGGTCGAACTTGACGCACTGTGCTGGTTGATGAGCATGCGGAAGGAGATGCGGTTGGTGTAGAAGCGGTCGAGGAAATATTGGATGTTGCTGTTGCTGAAGGGGTCGAAGCCGAACTTCTCCTTGTACTCGATGACGCCCTGAGCCATGGTGGGCACCACGTCGTTGTGCCTGTTGCGGATCTCAATCAGGAGCTCCAGGAACCTGGAACAGGAAGCGACAAATGCTTTTAATCTTAAGGGAAATGCTGATATAAAATGTTATTTGATTTAACCGTTGGTCTGCAGAGCACAAAACAGACTCTGCTATCTGAATTCCTATCTGAGTTTTATTAGTCATGCACGGCTGTTTACATTCATGGGCATTGTTAGAGTGTAAACACACACTATTGCCTGTACAGTCAGCAGATCTGTGTGTACTAAGGGGATTACTTAAGATGAGACATAAAGCCACTATACCTACTAGTACTACTACTCCTCCATCACTCACTCGTTCAGTACGTTGGGATCGTCCGGCTTCCGGTTCTCGTAATCCAGCAGCTCCACAAAGCTCTGCATGTACCTTTATAAATCAATCACAGGTCAAAGGGCAACTTTCACCTTTCACGCCCACACGCTAATAAACCTCATCTCCTGGCGTTCGGCCGTGTGGGCGGCCGCCCTGCGAGGTAGCTTTTCCTTACCATTTCTGCACCAGGCGGATGGAGGGCTGGCTGAGGAGCTGGTTGGGCAGTAGGCCGACCTCTCGCATGGTGTTGGCCAGACGCACCGGCAGCTCCTTGCGCAGGAACATGTATGACGTCTTCTCGCACGCATTCTCCCGGCCTGAGGGGAAAAAGAGGTTCTGCTGTGTTTGATGTTAACAGATTCTTCTTTACTATGGGAGTGAGCTTTTCCTACCAAGAAATACAGCAGGTCCAGGGTTGATCTATTTACTCACTATGCCGAGACAATACGGCTTGTGAATTCCAAAACAAACTATCTGCAACTATACTGATCCTCCAATTAGAGAATGTTTATAATGAATCATCATCATCGACTTCAATTCTAGAAAGTGATTTGTATAATTGAAAAACAACATTTTATACGATAACTAACAAACCAAAGGAGCGGAGGAGTTAGGTTTACTGCTTTTCCAGCTTTTGTTCGAACAGTCTATGGAACAGTCTATGGAAGAGGGAACAGAGAGAGTGAGCTAACTGAGTTAGTCCTACACACACATGCTGTAAATGTTACGTATGTGAGCCATCTCAGCAACCTTACATTGATGAAAATACACAATAAAAGGTCAGTTTATCCCAAACTCTTCCTTTCTTTATCCATCAAACACAACATTCAATGCTGACAAATTCTACAATCCAGCTCTTGCTTGCTGTCCATATGGAGATCAAAAAGAAATAATGTGATCCGTTTCAGAGCCTGGCTGCACCGTATCAAAGGAAGAAAACATTCCAAATGCACTGTAGCATGCACACACACACACACACACACACACACACACACACACACACACACACACACACACACACACACACACACACACACACACACACACACACACACACACACACACACACACACACACACACACACGGCAGACAAGTGGCAGTGTTTGGGGTAAAGAATCACACAATCTCCATGTTATTGTAAAACAACACTTTGGTTTTAAGGTAGCAAAAATGTTTCAGGTAACTTGTTGCCCTGGGGAATGAGGTCGGCCTAGGGTATGTGCGTTTGTGTGCTGCTGTGTGAGGGCCTTTGTGCGACTCCGGGGCTGTAAAAGAGATCTGGGAGGTTTGTAAAAGAGGATCTGCCAAACAGAGAGGAAGTGTGATGTCATGTGAGCTCAAATGAAAAGTCTTGAGTCAGCAAGGTGAAGGGAGAACATCAAACTTTAAAATGGGGCAATCTTTGAGACCCCCAGCCCCTGAATCAGCCCCAGAATGAGGCACGCTGCTGATCTGGCAGTATAAGAGGCAGAGGATGACGATGATAGAGGCGCCGCAACACTGCAACTCTCTTACATGAGGTACAACCAAAGTGTGTTTCTAAATTAAACTACTACCACATCATGATCAGAGGAGTTTGACTAGACACAGCTCAGGAAATGACTAGTAAACTGAACTGCGTTTGCTTTTTCATGCTTTATTTGCTGCCCACCGGTTGATCCAGTTTGTCTTTCGTTCATACTGTAAACAAAACTATAACAAAGAGCAGTGATCCAAAGCACAGCGTGGTACTGTGTGTTCCTTTACAGACCACATGGGAAAACGTGACCATTTCCACATCAGATAATAACAAAGTCTCGTGTTTCAGATCAGCTTGTAGTAGAGTTGACCTATTAATAACTGACACGTGACACATCAAACACACATAAATATGAAGCTAAACGACGACATAACGAGGCCTTTTGTCCTCAGTCATATTGTGCATTCTGATGGTGTCAGTTTGGTCTCAGGTTTACCGAGGATGACTTACCAAAATCCAGAAACTGCTTGATGGAGAGCGGCGACGGGGAGAATCTGGAGTAATACTCGATTTTGGGGGTTGCGTTTTTCAGAAGACACATGAAGATTCTCATGTTGAAAGTTTAATGATGAACCGGATCTGACCGTGAGAATGACAGTCAATAACAAGCCGATCGCCTCATCCAGTAACGATGGCAGACAGACGCGTTCAGGTCTCCCGTCGTCCACATTTACCCCTGTCTAGAGGTCCGACGATGTAATATAGGTCCAAACGGTAACATGACATCATATTAACAATATCGTCTCACACCGGGGCTTCCTGGAGGAACATGATTGCACGCAGATCTGCGCATAAATGTCAAGACGGTCGAAAGAAAATACGGTTTTCCGGTCTGGGTTTTCAAAATAATCTATGGTTGCCTGTCGAACTGTCAAACAACGAAATTGGACACTCGAATTGATTTTATAATTCTACATTAATATGCTAAGCGTTGTATATTTGCCTATTGTAAAATTGTTTTTCATCTGTTCTGATATTGATCTAGGTGTAATTGTAATGACTCACTGATGACATTTTTCATTGTGTTAGTGAATTCAAATTAAGTAAATGAATGAAATGAATGAAAGAAACCTCTCCCAGAGACCTCAACACACAAAAAAATATAATTACAGCCTTTCAATACTGCACTTTATATCGTTACATTTTCAATGTTTCAATGTTTCTCTCCGTCTTTGATAATTCCCAGTTTGGCATTAAATGCAGATTTGATATCCGTTAACTCAATAAAGAGACGATAACGCAAATCCCAACAAACTATATTTTGATGCCGTTTTACTGTGAAGGATCAGCTCCTCTTTTCCTGCCTCCTAGCGCAAGGTTAGCTTGTCTGCACAGCACGTACTTTCGCAGACTGGCCGCACTACACTGATGCTCCACGGTGATTGGTTTAAAACACAGAAGTGGGACGGTCCTCTAAACAGATTGGACGGATGGCATGTCAATCATTTTCGATTGAAATGACGAACTATTTTCATCAAAAACAGCAACATTATTGACACGTTGATTTCTGGACCGAACGTGATTATATGTGTCGTTTTTAACTTAAACATTCACAACAAGATTGAACTTCTTTATATGCACATACACACATACTCTTGGTTTCTTCTAAAGTTTGGGCTCTACTGCCACCTAACGGCCGAATATAGAAACAACAACAATAAAAGGCACAACACGGTCAAATTAGAAAAATCTTCTGATGATGTTTAAAATGACATTTTACAGATGTTTAACTGTGACAGTCACACAGAATGTATATGAAAGAGTAAAATACAGCTCAAGTACAACCAGCAATTACATAAAGATGATGAAATAAATAACCAGATAGCCATTCTGTCTGAAAAAAAATTGAAATTTCAAATAGTGTCCAGAGAAATACTTTATAACTGTGTACAGCTTTAAAGAAATATGCAACCCTAATGTGTACATCAGCAAAAGATATAAATTGATATTTGCTTATATAATCTCTTCTATATAATTATATATAATATATATTCCGTACACACACACACACACACACACACACACACAGTTATTATGCACTTGTGGGCATTATGATCATTTTGTTGTTTTCATTGTCATCAAGTTCTTCCACAGGTAAGGGATCATACTGCCGGCGATACAGCAGACGGGTTACGAGTGTGATGATGAACATCTCGAGGATCAACAGCTGCTGACTCATCACTGAAAAGAGAGAGAGGTATAGAGTGGTGTGTGTGTGAGAGACAGAAAGAGTGTAAGAGAGGTTTGTGTTACAGAGAAAACCATGGACGAATGTTGACTCACTGTATCCTCTTGCTGCCGAGGAAAACGGTGGAGCACAGGCAATGGTTCCTTGCATAGCCAGGATGTTGATGATAGCTGACTGCAGTTGGCTCAGAATCAGCACCAGCTACACACACACACACAAAGAAAGGTGATCCTATCAAACTGAACACTGGAAAATCCTGTAAAAGGTTATGACGGCCCAACAACCTGACATGCTGTTTGAATTGCTTGTTTACTTACACTCAGCCATATAGAGCAGCACTGGTTATTGTACATTCTAAGGTGTGTAAACAGCTGTAGATATTAAATATGCATGTACATGTGTTTAAACTATCTCATGTTCTTTACCTGGTACATGGCGTACTTCGGGATGATCTTCAAGGTGCTCAGGGCTCCCTTGAGGTGCATGAACATGATGGCTACGGGCCACAGCGCTATGATTGTCAAAATGCCAACAAATGGGTTGATCCATATAGCAGCTCCGGTAATCTTCAACTGACACACACACACACACACACACACACACACACACACACACACACACACACACACACACACACACACACACACACACACACACACACACACACACACACACACACACACACACACACACACACACACACACACACACACACACACACACACACACACACACACACACACACACACACACACACACACACACACACACACACACACACACACACACACACACACACACACACACACACACACACACACACACGAGAATGTGAAGGAGAGAAACGTGCAATACAAAAAAATCGACAATTTCTGGGGAATTTCTACAACTTATTCAACTTTTCCATTTGACCAACTCACATCAGCCAGGTCAAATGTCCCATTGGTCCAGAGAACAATAGAGAGGATGGTGAAGACAATCTTCAGGAGGGCAAACTGGAAGGAGCCCAGTTTGAGCAGGAAGAGGGAACGCCTGGAGGAGGAACAGAGGAAACTGAATAACAGTAGCTGGCGATGAGGTGGCAAGCTAGTAGATTGGTCCTGCAGGATGTTTCCATTCATCTCACACTGGCCTTGGTACTTTATTGCCCGTAAACACCATTAGAAACGATTGTTCTTACATGATACACTGATGATGTCATTGATGATACCTTTGGGGCATGCAAATAATTTTTTAATTTCACCCAAAAGGATCTGCAGCTCACAGATATTCCTGGCACTAAGTTTTCGATGAGAAAAGTGGTGGCAGATGAAAGGGAAATAAAAAATGTATTGTCTCGGGATGATTAACCTCATCATTGTGTATGAGGGGCAGGTTTTAGGTGCGTTTGTCCTGAGTGAATGCATGATTGAATTGGAGCACAGCGTTACAAATGGTGTTTTTCCCTGAGCGTGGCAGACAGGTTGCCTATGGAGACAGCAACACACAACAAGCTGTAATCCGGGGCAGAGGCAGTGACCTGGGGGCTCCAGACGGGCACCGGATTTTAATCGTTTTCTCAGCTTGGGGAAATATGAACGAGTATTCTAGGCAGACACGTAAAGCTGCAATACCAAATTTAGAATCTGACGGCATCTATCATCCGTGTGGGTTTGCCCCGGCCAGTGAGGATCCAGCCATGATGACACTGCTCTGTACAATGTGCAGAGTTGAACGACCAGGAGTGTGTTCAACGTGATGTGTACATACTGGATGTCTGAGCTTATAGTTGGTGGAAAAGCACGTAACGGATCCGAGCACATGTCTGACCACTTAAACTGACAAGAACTTTTCTCTCTCAACACGTGGCAGTAAACATCATTACATCGTCACATCAGACTCCCACTGCGTCTGCCTTTCATTAGCACTGCAGGATGTTTCAGTTAGAATTGCACAATAATAAAGTTATAGCGTATCAAATGCTTAAAATGTGACCTTCTCAGAGAAAAAAAACTTTTACATAGGGGTTTCTGAGGAAGACTCAGCGCGCCTGCCAGGGATCCTGGATTCAGATTTCTAAATTCACATGTGCGCAGTCGGGAGTTATCCAACAAAACTCACTGCTGTTACCAAAACGACAAAATGTGCTTCTGCTGGAGATTCCCTCAAGCACATATTGTACAAAATTTGGCTAGTAATGAAAATGAAAGTAAGATGTGCCACAAATTAACTTTTGCGAAGCACTGTGTGTGTTCTGGGAGTGTTTTTCCGTCATTACCGTGTGATGGCCACGTGAGGCAGACAGAGGCAGCAGCAGCAGCACGGCCCTGTGCTGATCTTCAGCCTGTGTTTCCCAGCTCGCTGCAGAAACACCTTGTCGCCACCCAACTCCTCTAGCATAAGGACCAGGAACTTGAAGACCACGATGGAAAAGTAGCTGCGACAATCGATGGAAAAAGAAGCGAATGAGCACAAGAGGATGACAAGCGTCAAGGAAGATTTAAATCGGATGTTATTAAAAGATTTTCAGATTACACGGGACGTGAACTAAATGTACCACAACTCAGACTCTGGACGTCCTCATTGGTCCAATTCATCTCACATGGATCATAATCTTTGATCTAACATTTTGTCTCAAATTCTGGAACAATTTGAATGCTTAGCTGTAACTATTTCACAGCTATTGTGTGCAGCTGTACTCTACTAGGGTGCAGCATTTGACAAATTCTTCTTACATTTTGATGGAAAATCATGATTTTCACTCATTATTGACATGATCAACTTTCTTATAGCATGAGATCAGATTGGGATCCTCTGATCCTCCAAGGTTTAGGGTTTAAAGTTTCCCAGTGTGAGGCGAGTAGGCGGGGACCCACCAGGCAGAGGTCATATCCGTAAACATGGTGGCTCTGGGAATCCACATCCCCAGACACGACATGGTGCCGATTACCTAGGAAACGAAACCGACGACACATTTCACAGTCAACAATATCAATGTTTTTTCTGTCTGGACACATCAGAAGGTGAGACAGATGTTGGTTGGTTGGTTGCGCTTACCGGTGCTGCTCCATTGACCCAGATGATGATGCTCTTCTTATTGGCAGGCATCTTCCTATAGATGTAGATGCACTCCTCTATGAAGACCAGCAGGGAGACGGCTGTCATGAAGGTCAGCACGGAATACAGGATGATCCCAAAGGTGTCCAACGCTGGAGAGGCATGACAGCAAATCAGCTATATAGGCCGCCATCCTTTACTTGATATCAACATCAAGTAAAGGATGAACAAAAGAACGTGGAAATCAGTTTCTGTGAAATGTAGGTGGGGTGCTGATGCTCATAATGATCCATAATGTACAAAGTAGTTACAGATAAGGGCCGATGAGTAAGGTGCTTAAATTATTACTTTGAAAGAAATGAGTCAGAAATGAAAGGAAAACCTTTATCAGGAAGTGAATCAGACACAAAGAAAACGTTACAAACAAATGATTATAACACAACGTTCTGTACTCATTTTAACTTGCGATGCATCTCCACTGAACATTATTGCATTGTAGAATAGACATGATTTTTTGGGGAATATCCAGCTTCTTTATTATCTTGGTGGTCATATGATCACTGCAGTCTATAAGTCTTCCATTCACTGCTCTCATAATGCGAACAATGGCCTATTCTTTTGTTTTTGCCCACAAAACACACTCGCTACTGCGGTTAAAGTGCAACAACTGATGTGCCACCTCTAACATAACTGATACAGACACATGTGCATTCCTCAGACTTTAAATTTAGAAATCGTTTCTCAGAAGCACACGTAAGGTCTTTGGGGATACGGGAAGAGGATGAGGAGATGGGAGGGCAGGTAGCAGGAGAGAGGGAGGGCGTCATTTCTGGGAATAGCTAATGAGGTGGGACCAGTAAACACATATGGACACATTGAGTCTGTACTGTTCACACTGGCCTTTCTGGAGAAGAAGAGGACAAAACTGCTACACTGTTTCCAACAGATTTGGCATCTTGCACCAATTACTCTCTGGTATTCCACCAGTTAAACTCACAACACACACAGACTTGGAAGCCTGGTCGTCCGTATGCTTTCTGTTTACCCGCTTATAAATCCTTTTAAATTTAGAATAATTGTCTACAAGTTTGTTCTTAAGACAAACGAACAGTTACTATTTCTGTCCTTGCATGCTCTGGTACTTTATTCCAAAACAAGTGATATCATTGCAGCTGCACATGTGCACAAAAGCTTCAGCCGCCTACAAGGACGATCAAAGCCAGACATCATAAATAGAATGATGCCAAATTTCAGATTTTCATTATGTGATGAGTGAAGTGCTACTCTATCATTATCTGTCATTAGGAGACGATGTTGATGCCCATATTAAAGTAGAGGAAAGTTTTGCATGCATGGCTTCAGAAAACAATTAAGGAAATGCAATTTTATAGCAGCGTCCCAAATTAGATGAATCTCCCTGTTCACAGAAATCACCAACGACAACAATTACTTATTTTCTTAGTATAAATAAGGTATAATAAAATTAATTACATACAAATAATGAATAGAAGGTTTCATAATTTGTGCAATCCTTTCATAATTGAAGCAGGTTTCATGTGTTGTGTTGAGCAGCTGCAAGCAACTTTAATCTGACTTTGATGTACAACTTCAAATCTACAGCATGTTGCCAAATCAGTGCTTCCAAAATGGGTGTTAATGGACCAAGCAAAGCCTTTGAGGAGGTTCCAGGGAGTTTAGCTGTGTTTTTTACTGCAATCAATGCAGGGTCAGAGCACAAAGTCTATTTAGTTTGGCATGTTTCAATCAGGGAGGGCATCACACAACACGCAGTTCAGTTCAAAAGTGATCTGTGCCTGCATCTGCAAATGGGAAGGAACTTCTTTACAATTTCAGCCGATCAAACTGTAGTAGTTAAGCATGTGGTCTACCGAAAGAAAGTTAGACTTGCCCTCTCTTTTGAAATATGCAAGCGTAAAAATGTACAGTGACGATTCCACTGATTATCATGCAGCAACCACATGCCAAGAATTGAATCAAGTTCTGTCAAGTGAGGTGAACACATACAGTATATCACATATCTCAAACTAAATGTTTTGTCTTTGAGTCTCGACACAATCTGGGTTTCCTCTTAAAGGGGAGCTGCACACACAGTATCTGGTGAACCCATAAAACAGGTGGACAAAGACAAATTTCTGGGCCATCAAGGCCCAAGAACATAACTACAACAGATCTCCAACAGAAGTGTTCTCCAAGTTTCTGTCATTTATCTCAACTCCAACTGAGATCAGAAATAAATCTTCAATCATAACTGCACTAAACAGGGCTGCTAGACTTGTTCTGTGCTGCTTAGATCAGTAATGTAAACTTTCCCTCCAGCCTCTCATGTCTTTGCATTGAGCACTGGATTTCCACGTTTCCTGCTGCCCCAGATATCACAGATACATTTTTAAGATGCCTTTTTACTCTAGCAAATATTTAACTGCAATAACACACATAACAACACCACCAGATTTGCTGGTAATGGGGAATAGTGTTGTGAAAAATATCATCATCATTTAAAGAGCCATAACAAATTGAAAGACTGTACCCCTGAATATCTGCAGAATAAAAATAAATTATCCTTTTGTATTTTGAGATCACAATCTCACCAGAGACCAAGACTTAAACTACGACTAACTTTAACCAACAGACATGTTGGAGAAAGTTATGAAAGATGGAATCAGAGTCGTCAGGGTTAAACATGGAGCTCCAGCACTCCCCAGTCCCACATTACTCACCGAGGATGATATCAATGGCGACGGGAGGCTGGTCCCTGCAGCTCGGGTCAACGGTTCGGTTCGATCCGTTCATGCTGCCCGGTGTCGGTACACTTCTCACGAAACTTGGGAGAGCTGAGTTCCGGATCTTCCCCGGTCAAATCCACGGACGCTCGGTCTGCGCGGCGTCTCGTCTCCAGAGACACTTTCCTCAAAGTGGGGATGGATGATGTTTGCCTGCCTGTCCGCACTGAGCCCCCCAAACAAACTCCACTCTAAAGCTGTGGGTCCGCCTTCCTTTGTCATCCGAGTTCAGCACCTCCGACAAATCACCAGTCTGCGCTTAATTGACGTAAAACGCGGCGAGTGTGGGGGTGGGGTGGGGGGGGGGGGGGGGGGGGGGGTTCACGTCTTAATTCAGAACCACAGGAATGGAGCAAATGCCGTTAAACCAAGTTTACAGTTTAAGTCAACAAATGGGGACAAAGAGTTCAGCAAAATGAGTAAGTAGATGAAGTTAACAAATGGATCTGAGAGTTTATTGGGAAATAAGCAGGAATGGGAATGCATGATGGGACTTGACTCATTTCTGGTCTGATCTGCTGAGGAAAGTGGAAAATGATAAAAAAGTAAACTCTGATGTGCTCTGGGTGGGGGAGGCATCTGAGAGAGCACATGCACTCACATCACATGCAACCCCCCCTCCTCCTCGCCTGCCCTCAGTTTCCATAGAAACATGTGTAAGGGGTTTGGTCATGTGAGGCATTTGCAACAAATCTGCATTCATTAGAATCATTCCTCTGCATTTAGTGACCTTCACACTAAGCAAAACAACACTGAATCAAAGCCAGAAATGTAATAATATAACAGCAAGTTTTTAAACATGCTAACTACTTATCGCCCTTTGCTCCTCTGATATTTCATAATGAGCTCAACCTTGCCCTCAGGTGTCTAATTTTTTTTTATGTTACTTTGAACGTCCTTCGGAGTAAAACCTTGCCCTGCAGAGACTTGGATAACAGAAAGCCTGTTGATTTTACTTGGAACTGAGTAGAAATGTTTGCCTAATGTTCTTGCTCAACTCTTCTCTGTGTTCTGACTTGTACCACACACACGAGTTGACTGTGTGTGAGACCAATGAATCATTGTAACCAAGTCTGGACAATTTCATTTTGTGATGATGATGATGATGCCAAGGCACACCTTAACATATTAAATAGATGATGGATGGATGGAAAAACACAAAAATAGAAGGAATAGAATAGAATAGAATAGAACAGAATGAAAGTCTGTATCAGCATATTAGCAGAGAGAGTTTACGTTAAAATGTGCAGATTACAAGACGCAGCTTGTTATACTTCACAGGTGATGAACAACAGTGTGGCGTCCAGGAACACTCGCCAACATAGCGCTTAACATCTCAGATAACAAGACATGACATCATTAGTTCAAGCCTATAGGGAGACACTTTGATGCCTTTACTGTTCAAAATCACTGTCTGAGTGGATTTTCCCATTAATAAGTGAAGCCACAGCTGCCTTGGCCTTGTGCTGGTTGGCTTGTTTGACTGTACGCTCCCCCTCAAAGGTAAATGACACTGAGGTCATTTACCGTGGCAGCCTACATCACATATTGACACATGTAACGGCACACATGAAAGGCTGAATGATTTGCATTAGAGTGAATCATACATCCAAGTTTGATAACATTTCTTTGTTTGACTTGGCTTTTATCACGTCTGGCGTGCTGCACAGATCTGTAGAGCAGATGTGATGCTCTGGTGTTCCAAACCTGGATCTCCTCTCTCAACAATCAAGTCACACACTTGTTGTTGACCATAAGGAAGAGAAATGAGGAGTTTAAAGTGTGAACATGCACAGAGCCTCCGGCAGGTTAATTCTTGCACAAACTGTAACAGAGGTGAAGGGCCTGCGTGTCAAATGGAGAGGAACAGTTCAGACGAGTTCATAAATTCCAGTCAGCTCACTTCATAATGGGCATGAAGCAGTGTGCTACCACTGTGTGATTGTCTATGTGCCAATACTGCCTTTGTGTGGCATTAAAAACCAAAGCAGTGTGAATTTATACTTATTGTAGCCTGTCACTCACAGGCTTGAACAAGTATTTATTCCCTTTTACACAATTGCAGTGGGAATTCAGAAACTGTTCACTCTCTCGTACCTCTAGGTTTAAGATATGGTGTGGCCATATGGGAGTACATACCTCCGCCAAGGCCGAAAAGTCTGTTGATTTGATTTAAAAGTGTATATACATATAATATAAAGCGGAACCTGTACTATCATCATTAAAAAATACATTATTTAACAGAATTACAGGTCTGCTGTGATCATCTTTCAGCAATATACACAACATAACAGATTTACAATAGTTGAAAATATACTGAACATTAGGTTTTATACTTCTGGATCACCTTTGCTGCAAATCGTAAACTTGTGACACCTATTTGAACATATTTCCTAATTCAAAAGATGTGCTTCAATATGTGGATCTGATCTAAATGATGCCAGTGGATTAACTAACACTTACACCAATATGTGAGCTGCTCAGATAAGGGTTAAACACCAAAGGGCATTCATAATTTCATCCATCCAATCCAAAAAAAGTTAGACTGGAGGTTTAAAAAAAGATTTATTGTTATTTTCACGTTAATCGTATAGAGGTGTGTACTTCATTCACAAAATAGGAACAGGAAAATTAATCAAACAAGAAAAATATATATGTAGTCTTTTTCTTACATTAGCAATATACTGTATATACACACACGTTATAAATAGGACAGAGTACCAAAAAAGAAAAGCAATAATGTGGCAATAAGCAAAGTCATGATCGGCAACATTTGCACTGTGGATCCAGATGCTAAATGTATGTTAGGCTAAAACAAATGTACTGAAATCACAAATTTTTAGGATGTTTCCTCCATTTTCACAGGAGAGTTTATGGCTTTGTTTATAAAGTTGAGACTGAACAGAGTAAAGCCCATTTCAAAGTAGCTGTACTGAAAAATCCCAATGTTTTTTTATTTGATTTCTTTTTTTTAAACACCATAATCTCCATCATCATCATCATGGGAAAACACATTTAGTTAAGCTCCATGCTTTTGAGCATTAGTCAGATGTATGTATGTACACAGGCGCATGTAAAAATCTCATGGCTGCACAGAGGCGTTTCTCCCAAGACAAAGAACATTACAAAAACACTCAAGGAAGCATTACAAACACACACACACACTTTAGTCTCCAGGCCAAACAACCCAGAGAGAGAATATAGGCAATTTTGTAAAAGAACACGGCTCAAATGTGTCAGAATCTGTGGCCATAGACAGAGCGGTCAGGCGTGTAAAAGTTGAATTTACTTCCTTTTCTTTGACAAAAAAAAGCTCTGGGAATGACGCAACACGTTTACGTCTACATGAGCAGAACAGAACAGGACCTTGGCTTGAATTAGGATCTCTGACAGAGACCTAAAACCGCAGTGGGGATTCTGGGAATTGAACGCTGAGCTATCACAGGTACACTTTGGGCTCAGAAAGGTCACACATGATTGGAGGGACGGGGGGACGGGGGACGGGGGGGGAGCGAGGGGATTAAAAAGGTAAACCTTGAAAGCGAGCTGTCCTTTATCAAAATACCCTCGCTGTCCCGCCTGTGGTACATTCAGCATGATTACCACGACAACACGCCACAGAACAGCACTGACTCACTCAACACAATAGAAACAGCTGTAAACTTGTGTATCACCGAGGTGTGGAGCTGACAGTCAGGGATGAGATCAGGTACACACACACGAGCACATGAGGCATCAGGAATCTGGCTTCAGACAGGTCCGTCTCCCTCTACCACGAGTGGGAAAACTGCATATAAATAAATAACACATTCAAGTAGACCTTTCTCTGTTTGGTTTGTTGTAACTAAATCTATCCCGTTCGTGATGCTTTCACTTTCCCTCCGGTTGCGTGGAGATTCTGCATCTGCCCCTGTGACTCACTAACACCTTCCAGATGTTCAACACAAGACACATCACAGCTCCTCAAAACAGTCCAAGGTCACAACACGGATTCCCTAATACACACACACACACACACACATCACGTGACAACTGCAACCAGGCAAGCAGCAGCTGCATTGAACATCATAGAAGGTAACACTGTAGATCTGCTGGGTTCAATTTCCGTTTGGGTGCAACTTTGATATCTAATCTAAGAGGTCGTGTGACTTCTATTGCACAGATTAAAACCATTTAATTTCGCTCTACTGACTGAAAATAAAGGAACAAAACGTTGAAATAAACACATCACTGTTCATCTGAATGAGGGCAGAATACCAGAGGTCATATTGCCACCTGTCGGTCAATACCTGGTACTGCACAGACATCATGACAGGTGGGTTGGGTTTTTTTTTAAACCGTAGAAAAAGTGGAGTCACAATGACCGGTAGTTATCATTTGGTTATGATGACATTAACCAAAGAGGTTAAGATAAAGCTTTGATGTTGTAAACACTCCTGGTTCAGAGGTCAGAGCTCCTGTCAGGTCAGCCCTTATTTGGCAACAGATGGTGTAAAGGTTGAAGCATTAAAAGTGAGATTAATACATTGTAGGCTGAGAGTGACATTAATGGCAATCACTGAATCAATACACTTGATTACTGGCATACTTGACTCTAACTCTAAGGAACAAAGTAGAGAAGTGTGTGAAATACATGAGCGGCACACAAACACACGTAAAGCTGATTACTCCCGTTAGGTACAAAACAACCCCACACACACACACTCCTGCTGCTTCACCTGTAATACAGACATATCCGCAAACACACACAAAAAAAAAAAACATAAATCACATGATCGAGCAGCCTTTGAGCCCACGGCGCTTGAGGGCACGGTTTGAAAAGAAGCAGTGCGTCGTCAGATGGACGTTGATATATCGAGAGAAAGTGCAAATTGCGCCGTCTTGTGCTCTGATAACCAAAACACCAGCCGCAACCCGGCGAGGGTCTTCTGCACTGTAGTCCAGGTTTTGGTTGACGACATCCATCTTAAAATGTAGAGGACACACACACTCGCACACAACAAAAGTTCACCACAATCACAAAACTCCAGCTTGTGCTCGGTTCTCTGCTGAGGCTTTGGCACAGTTTCCTCACCAAACGGCAAAGGTTACGGCACTCCGGCACGTTCTCCTCCATCTTCAATGACTGCTTAGTGTACAAAAAATAAAATCAACGGCATGTTGTATATTTAAATGGTTGAATGTGACTGTGTGTGTGTGTGTGTGGGGGGACCAGCTTGTGTTACACGTCCGACAGGTCGGTTTGATATTTGATCGATTTATCGACTCATTTCTGTGCCGCAAGGAGCAAAATAGATGCATTTCCATAGTTACGGAGGAAGGATCGGCGGGGATGGGGGTCGCGATGGGAGACTGTTTCCATGGTGACAAACTGTTGCGTTGCTTAAGGCATCGTATTAGACGGCTGAGGAGTTTCTGCTGAGGAAGAGAATACAGGAGAAGGGTAACGACATAAATCAGTGTTAAACATAAGGTTGTTATGAATAAATGTCATGCTTAAACATTCACATGCATCTCATCCATATCAACTATCAACCTTTCCACAGAAAATATGACATTTAATGGTGTATACACACACAACAAGACAGAGAAGTGACACACTGGTGCTCACCTGGTTAGGACTCACTCTCCATGGAGATTACAATAGTTTCACTCTCAACTGTGGAGCCAAACAGAACGTGTGAGTATAACAGTTCATTCACAAACATCACGGGATGAGATCGGATCAAAGTTAACTCCGTCTGTGAATCGTGAGCCCACCTGATTTCAGCGTGTTATTAGCCACGTGCTCTCCGATGTTGTTGGCGTGCTGCTCGCTGCTGAGGAGGCGATTCTGGGACTCGCTCACGGGACTCGCTGGGACGTCGGCAGCGCTGGAAACAAGTTAAACAAAAGCGTCACCTCCCTTCCCAAACAGTAAAGCTTTCCCTGCCCTCGTGTTAAATATCACCGATGGCGTCGCCGCATGACAGCCGCTCACTTTTTATTGGGCTCTGGTTGCATGGTTACCACGGCCTGCTCTGGATCAGCGATGACCAGCCGTGTTGGGAATGTCAGACCGTCACCCTGACTAAAGGACAAAAGAGGGGCGGGAGAAATGTCATGATCCTCCGCCAATTTAAACTTGAGTTGAGTGAAAGAAAGACACATGCGTCAATCTGGGCCTCTGGATGTGACAATGAATCTTTGAAGTGCTGATATAGCTAGGTCCCCTTTACCTGGTGAAGACGGGCAGCAACCAGTACTTCTTCTGGTCTCCAAAGACATGAGCAATATTTTTCTGAAAGCCCAGAGAGAAGCCGTTCTTGTCTGAGCCTGTCCTGAAGACTGGAGCTCTGAACGCCTCTGAAAAACACACACACAAGAAATTCAACCCTCCGTTTATTTGTTGGATGTCACTTCTGTGTTAAATAAAGGGGAAAAATGTGTGTGTTACCTATTGTGGATCTGTTCTTCCCCACAAGCCACAGGTGGTAGCTGAAGAGGGAGAGAATACTGATGCAGAACATGGCGGCTACGAAAAACAGGAACAAAACGTGGAATTTGGCGTGACTCTCCGGCAGGTCGTTCTGGAAGAAGGGAACGGAAGAGGGAGCCGTTAAACTCGCAGGCGTCAGGCGCGGAGGGCCAGAGAAAGAACGAGAGAGGTGGAGGACGGGAAAAGTACGAAGGGTGTCAAGGTGAGCCACGCCACGACAAACAGCACTGCATGCACGTCGAGATTAAAACCATGGCAACTGCGATGTGGCACGGCAACAGTGAAGACTTCTGAAGGGTTTGCTGCGTTACCTTTGGACAGTTCTCTGCCGATTTCCTCCGGCAAAGCTTTTGTACAAACAGAGACAAGTCCGGTTAGCAACAGAGGGAGAGAACGGGCGGAGACAGAGACAGGGAGAGAGAGGGCAAACATGAGTCAAGGCCAAGTTAGGTTGGAGAAAACAGTGTGTGTATGCACCATGTGTGTCCAGAATGGAGAGAAAGAAAGAAAGAAAAGAAAGAGATGGGAGAACAATGAGCCAGTGTGTGAGACGTAGGGATAACAGGATGGGGAAACAGAGACGGGGTCAGGGGGTGAAAGGGTGAGAGAGGACATGGAACACAGAGGAGCAGCAACAGCTCAGCACAGGAGAGGTCAGCACCATGCACAACCCCCCCGACGCAGGACGCACAGCCCGGGCAGGGCTGCATCCTGTGGAAAAAGGTCAAATCCGGCCGCGTACGGCGTGAACACATGCGGTGAGGAGCGTGCCTGCGTGTCGGTACTCACTGTCCAGAACCGTATGAAATACTGCAGGACAGTGGCGGCGATGAACAAACAGTAGACCAGCGAGTAGGCCAGGAACAGGATGAAATACTTGTAGTTGGAGAACCCCACGCAGTTGTTCACCCTGGAGACAAAAGACCAACCAAGAGAGTCACTTCCTCCCACAGCAGAAAGGCCACCAGAGCAAAGGTACAAGCTTTGGCTCAGAGTCGATGCTCTAAAGCAGTGTTTTTCAACCGGGGTGCCGCAGCGCACTAGTGTGCCATGAGAGATGGTCAGGTGTGCCGTGGGAAATGATCTAACTTCACCTAATTAGTCTGCGAGCCATCCGGCTCAGATCGCAAATTTCCCCCCAACAAAGGTTTTGGTGGTGTGCCTCAGGATTTTTTTTTTCATGTAAAAAATGTGCCTTGGCTCAGAGGTTGAAAAACACACTGCTCTAATCTACACAGTGGAGTCCAATCAAATCCATTTCCAATCTTTATGGTGTTACAGGAGCATATTGGATTTGTTTATACATACCAGGGGCAATGGTGGTCCATCTTCAGCACACACCTGCCATATACGCAAAGAGAAATCAGGTTATTAACAGATCAATGCTGAATCTAATCCCATTTCACAGAGGAATAAACTCAGAGATGATGGTTTGCTTACATGTCGCATGCTGAGCAGTGATGGCAGCGGTCCGGCTTAATAACCTGACAGCGGTCGCAGTATCGGATTGCTGCGTCACCATGGTATCAACAAATGAAAGGGTTATTATTATTGGACAATCAATGACAAAAAGAAAACTGAAATCACACCAAACACACCTCCAGCGCCTGTGCGGGTGTACAGGGGCAGGCTGGTGGCGGCTCTCCACAGGATCTCTTGCTGGGACTCGGGCCTCTCTTCTTTCTCATAGCGCTCCATCTCAGCTTTGGGCAGGCAGAACTGGAACAGATCGGCACACAGAGAGTGAAGGAAAACATCCGCTCACCCGGTTGGGAAGTTAAGAGTTACGACAACGAGGGGGGATTACAGAAACACACATTGAGCGGGCAGGGTTATTGTACCTCTTTGGAGGGGTTGGTAGGCTTGGTAAAGATGGTCTTCCAGTACGACCATACAAACATGATGAAAGAGAGGTGGAAGAAAATCAGGTAGACAACTGGAGGGAAATATTAAGCAGGGCATCAGGACCAAGAACACACACAAGCCGATATGTAAGCAAGTACACTGACGTTATAACACACACATGCACGCGCTTGACCTTTACAAAGTGATATTAAGGGGCTGCTGCGGTTAATCGGGATGTGGAATCAGTGTCAACACAAAGTGTCAAACAGCAAATTTGTAATAGAGGAGAGCTCAGGTTGAATGAAGAAAGGGCCGAAGTCAGTGCTACAGGGAAGAGAGTGACAGTGTGTGTTATCTGTGCCAAATTGATTTAATTACACATAGAGCTTATTCAATGGACCTAAGGGTGATAATACCAATAAGTATCAAATTGGCTCGTTTCAGGGAAACCCCATTCAAACACGCTCTGGGATACTTACTCTGCTCTCCTATACTGGGGATGGTGACTGTAAGAGACAAGACAGCAAACAAACAAACATTAGATAACATGGAGACATCGTCAAGCTTTAAAGCGATTAGAGTGTAACAATGGGTTTAACTGGAGTCTGAATAGGAAAATAAAATAAATAAAGAACACTGGCAGTTATCTCTTGACATGCATTAATTTTGGCAAATTACTCTATATTCCCAATATCTCCGCTGAGCAGGAGCTGAGAACTCCGCTGTGCAGAGAAGGTGATCGGCTGCAACCTGCCGTCCCTCCAGGACGGGTATGCTTCCCGGACCCTGAAGCAGGCAGGCAAGATTCTGGCCGACCCCTCCCACCCTGACACTGTTTATAACCCTACCCTCTGGCAGGAGGCTGAGGTCCATCAGGACCAAAACCTCATGCCACAAATCCAGTTTCTTTCCCTCTGCAGTGGGCCTCATCACGCCAGGTCTTCCACAGACCACACACTAAACCCCTTTACTTTATTTAACAGTATTCAGTTTAGTTAATTTATTTAATTTAGTGTGTGTTTAATTTAATTATTTGCTGAGCTGCTGTTTTTATATGTTGTTTTTTGTTGTCTTTTTATATGATTAACGCACCAAGGACCAGAGCAAATTCCTATTAAGTGTTAACTTAATTGGTGAATAAAGCTATTCTGATTCTGATCTCATACACTAATTAAACGTACATGTTCTGGATTTTTATGGACATTCTTTTACGGATTATGGAAAAATCATCTTTCGACTCATCTTCCAACTGTTGCCACCACATGTATCTTCATATCAACTCTTATATCATCACTGAACCATCTCAACCATTTTGAGTCAGTCTGTAACTAAAAACACCCTAATGTGTGTAGGGTTTGCGCTATTGTTGCATCAAATCTGGATTTTTCATTATTGTTTGTCATTATTATCATCATCATCATTGTAATCGGCGATTCTTCCACAGTGACGATTCGAGAAATAACATTCGATAATGATGGTGAAGCTCGAGTCCAAAACAAGCGACATAACCAGGCTGCTGTCACACGCACATCACTCACAATGGAGCCACAATCACTGCATTTCCAGTCTGTTTCAGTCTATTTCATGGAGGCCGGATGTTTCCCTTGCTGAAGCAGAACTATCTCACCGTTGCCAAAGCTATTTCACGTAGTTACAGGATGAATAATTAGCCCGTCAGCCTGCCAAACAATTACCGAGCCTTTTCATTCGCCCTAAGCAGACCAAAACAACACACACGCGACGGAGAGAACCAAAATAGCAATGTGAAAGTTTTCCTGTAGATATTTGTGATTTTAATGTGACAGAACAGAACTAAGGTGGCTAAGAGTAAATTAGCCATTGTTGAGCTACAGTCCCATTCACTTCCTGCTGTCCAGCAGTGGACGTTACCGTGAAAGCTTCAGCTTTACGCGGCTTTAAAGACACAAAAGCCGCCTAAGCGCGTCTACTCACATATACAAAGCTGCACCACGTAGGCATAATACGACCAGCAGACCACTAGCGCGATAAAAATCACAGGTATCCATGCTAAGCCCCGTTGACAGCATCTCAGGACGTGTGTGGGCGCCATCTTTCTCTACTGGGAGAAAGGGAGTGTCCACGTGACGTCACCTGAGCTCGCGCCAGACCGCCGTAACTCTGCAAGCAATACATTCGACTAGAAATCAATATCAGACTAATTAATAATTATAATCAGCAATTGTTTTCAGTTCTTGTTAATTTTTTTCTCTTTTTGTTTTACATTAATCGGAAAATGTTTTTAACAATTTGAAAGCCTGTAATCTTCATGAGCAAACAGCAAAAGTCCATATTGCGAGGAAAGGATATTGCAAAATCACTCTTCAAATGCCTTAATACAAACACTTTCCTGCTATGTTGGAAGAATTAAAAGGTTGAGTTCCATAAAATAATTGAAATGGATGTAAAAAGTTAAAGAAGTCACAGAAGTGTACCTCACCCACAGAAACGACATTTTTTAAACCTAACTCGCCAATTGAGTCATTTAATTAAAATAGTTTTTTTTTTTTTTAAAGTGTATTACTTATCTCGGTGTTTGAGTTAGGGTAATAACTCATATAGAAATCAATCGACATTGTCAATTTCCACAAAACTAGTTTTTCTTTGACCACCATAAAACACCCAAAAACGGAAAACATTGATTCAACCCGGAAGTTTAATTCGTGAAGTTAACGAGTGACGTGCAGTACACGAAAAGTTCTGTGGAAGTCTTCAGCTGTGATGGATGTTGAGAAGTATTTGATGCGCATTGGGTTCGTGTCCTCAGTAGAACCCAGCCTGGACGTGCTGCGGTCTTTGCACACCGGCCATCTACTGTCGGTGCCGTTTGAGAACCTGACGGCGCACAGCGGCGGAGAGGTCAAACTGGACCTCGATCTGCTGTATGAGAAGATCGTGATCCGGCGCAGAGGGGGGTTCTGCTGTGAGAATAACGGGCTCTTCGCCTGGCTGCTGGCCCAGCTGGGCTTCCAGGTCACTCTGCTGTCCGGTCAGGTGAGAAATGCGGAGACGGGCCACTACGGTCCACCGTTTGACCATTTGATCATACTGGTGACGCTCGATGGGCAGCGGTGGCTGTGCGACGTCGGGTTCGGCTCTGATGGATTCAGTGTCCCGCTTTCCCTGGACACCAGCGGTCCACAGGAACAGGGTCACCGAGCGTTCCGCATCAGACCGGACGGGGATACGTGCGTCATGGAGCTGCAGAGTGAGGGGGAAGAACATGGAGACTGGACAGAGGTGTACAAGTTCACACTCGAACCTCGACGCCTGGAGCAGTTCACCCAGATGTGCCAGTACCACCAGAGCTCTCCCAGCTCCCTCTTCTTCTGCAAGTCCCTGTGCACTATTATGAAACCTGGCGGAAGGATCAGCTACGTCGGACACAGACTGACCACCACTACGTTTCCCACTGAGGAAACAAGAGGTGTGTTTAAAACAAGCAGGGAGCTACAGGATCAGGAGATTCCAGGTGTTCTTGCAGAGAATTTTGGAATTATACTAAATTCTACTCTCATCCCAAAGGATGATGAAATCACACCACCTCCAATACTCTACTGATCACATTCCATTTTGTACAGTATGTCTGCCCGAAGAGCCACCCCACCACAACATGAAGTCACAATGGTAGACACTGTTCAAGTTTGCATTTCAAATCATTTCCTCCAAATCCACTTTTTAAATTCCAGCTAAGAGCCACATTGTTTGTCTTGATTGCAAATGCAAATAAAGAAACTGTCAATTTGATTTAATAAATTAATATACATACACTTTTAAGATGTACAATGGTCATTGCATTAATCTGTATGTCTTTTTTAAGACAAAGTCTGCGTTCAAAGTATTTACACATGTACAATTCTCAGGCAGCACTTTACAAAGCAAGGCATGAAACAATACAGATGTTGAGCTTCAAATCAAACTTCTGACCCTCACCCTATAACTACTCCTTTTATCTGAGGGTACAGCACAACTGTCCAATAATTATAACACATTATCCCACATCACTTGTGATTGTGTGTGAACAGGAATTCATGAAATACCACGGGCGATTCAAACGGATTTCAGTCCAGGGACTGCGTTGAAAAAAACAAAAAGGAAATAAATGGTGAGAGTGGGCCAGGACGAACACAACGGAACAAGTGCAAAACGTGGCATCTTGAGACAAAAATCTACTCGGCAACAGGGTTGGGGGGTGGGACTGAGGTTGGTCTTCCAGTCTTACGTTCATAGTTGACAAGCCTCTGACCAACCAGGTACCTGTGAAGGGAGGGATTATTGTTACAATGAAAATGCCGACATCCACTGGCATTTAGCTCACTGTTTGCTTTCCATATCCCAATAGTAATATTATACAATGGTTCACCTTTAGACAAAGGTCTGTCACTATTGAGGGCGTTTGTAAGATGCCTATAACAATTAATTCAAGAGTATTTTCACCCAACTTCTAACTAGCACAGAAGTTTGCACCAGATGCGTTTAACTAACAATACTGCACACTGAAAAATGCAAAAACCCAACTCATACCACTGACAAATACAAACTATTATGATCTCTTCACAACAAATTGTATGATATACAGTCCATTTCTAGATCCTTACTTATCGTTCTTGATGTGCTCGTAGAGCCGTTTAAACTGTCGGATCTGGAACGACAGGATCCCGATAAGCGAGACCACCATCAAGAGGAATGGATAGATTCTCCTCTGCATCAGAATCTCCATCTCTGGGGTCACACCTGTGGAAGAAAAGTACCTTCTTCACTTGCATGAATATTGTTTCAGTGGAATTTCTATAATCTTTAACCCTGGATCCAACACAGCAATAAGGAAGCAGAAACATTTAAACAGACACACTTGTTGCACAGTATGCTCATACACTCACCTACAGCTGGCACCACCCCAGCAGCAATCACATACGGCACACACAGAGACAGCAGCAGGACCGAGATAACAGGGGCTGCCAGTTTACGGATGATAAACTGGAGATCAATGTTGCGGATTCCATTTGCATAAACCTGAGCAGGAATTTTAGACTCGTTATACAACCAATTACCATTTAATAGATCCCTGTTAGAAAATTATTGTCTTTTGATGATTCACTGTAACTGGACATAGTGCAGCTATACAACAGCACTGATAGAATCAAGAGCAATCCATTCTCTGGCTCAATGACAACCGAGCAAAGTGCATGCTTACTAACATGGGGATGTGAACACACATTATCCAACTAAAGGATAGGTTAACCAATGGACTGCCCTGCTGCTCTTGATATAGTTTATCATATGAAATATTCTCAAAACATGGCCTAAAACCATCCATATTCAAGGTAACTGCATTAGAGTATTTTCTATTTATTAGACTTAACAAATTCTTATTTACAGCAATAACGATTCATGGTCCAAAGAAAATGACATGGCATTGATAAGATTCAGGATTTAAGTACATGAAGACGTGTGAGGGTGTATATAGTATACATGTAAGCTGACCTGCTCTATAACAGTCTTCAGCCACCACTGCGGGCCCATGAGAGTGATGGCAGCAATGATTTTTGCATGGAGAACTCCAAGAGCCCAGTCCTGAACACAAAGGGTAACCAAGACAATAAATTAGCAAACGGGAGTGTCAAAGTGGCATTGCCAATGGTGAGGACGAGAGAAAAGATGGACACCAATACAAGAAACACACAACACACTACACACACACACACACACACACACACAACACACCTGCCATGGGTAGAAGAGGGGAGTCTGGTCCAGCGGTACCCTGAGTGGCGCCACAATGACCAGTTCAAACAGCAGTCCCAACAGCAGTGGGATGACTCCAGCTACCAACAGAGCTACAACCAGGGTCTTCAGGATCTACAAACACAATCAAGTTGGACACAGAACATTACAAATTGTAACAACGCGTTTCATATAAACCGAAACCCCCTACAATAACTATATGAACCCCTTTTGATGTAGTGAATATGTTCCTTTGTGAGACTTATTTGGTGCAGCACTGGAAGGGGTTTGGCCTGAGTAGCAGCTATGTTGGTAAACTCAAGACATGGACAAGTTCGCTTTCCTACGATGATAGAATGAGTTTTGTGTCCTGGGTAATTTGTCCAAATGCTGCCAGACTGATACCGACCATAAGCGTCCACTCCTGGACTTTGCGTGCGATGACGGTGCGTCCCTGCGGCATCCAGGCTAGCAGCACTGTGGCTCCACGGATGGACAGCCAGCAGACATACAGGCCACATGCTGCAGTGTACAGCTCATGGATTTTTGAGCTCCCTGTCCAGAAGGACATCAGCCAGCGCCCAGTGAACACTGCAACACACACAGAACTTAAAAGTTTGGCAACAACAATACCATTAATAGTGCAGCTTTCCTTCTTTCTCTCTATCTCTCTCCTCTTCCCCCTCTTTCTGTATAATGATCTCCAAAATATCCTACAATTGTATGCGCAATGTCATGTAAAATGTTTGCTTCAATAAAAACAAATAGCAAAAAAGGAAGAAAGAAAGAACACAAGATAAACCTAAGCTTGCTTAGTTTAAGTTAGTAATTATATACTGGTTCTGACTGAAGTGTAAAGTTAAAATGACATGGCACCAATTTAACTCTTCAGAAGAGCATGTATACAACCCTTTCATTATGGTTTGGGTGTGTATCTACAAAGAGGAGAAAGGGCTGTTGGATTTGCTGTGGGTCTCCATATCTCACCTGGCAGGGTTAAGCACAGCAGACTGGCCACCAGAAGAGTGATGCACATGAATGCTATCAGCAACACAATCTGGAGGAAATAAGTCAGAAGTTTTAGAATACCAACTTAAGTAAGAGAATGCAACTGTATGCATGTGTACATTCATATTTTTCTCTCCTGATGGTGTGTATGTGTGTGAGGGGAGTGTATCATCAAGCAGAATTTGAGTATTATAATTATAGGTTGTTAGAATGTACAATGAATGTGTTCAAAATGGAGTGCAGCCCTTTGGCGCCAGATGTGCACTAAGTGGTATCTTGGGCGTTGGCACATTTCTAAATTTGTGATGGAAACCACATCTACTAGGTGGACGTTAACCCTTACTTAACAGATCTCGTAGGAAACCTGTCCAAATCAGGCCATTGTAGATGATTAGGTAACTATAGTATAAATTAAGAGGAGACTGCACAAATGTATAAGTTAACATAACATGTGAAGCTCATAACTCCCTTGGGAGGGGTAGCTAAACTTACACAGTAACACCCGTCTAACACCAGGAGACACTCACCCTGAATGGGAAGCGGAGGGGTCGGTGATAAGGCTGAAAACCCACTGGTCCCCCTTGCTGCAAGATGGCCTGGTGGGCTGCATGCAGACCCTCCCCAACAGCGGGAGCAGGGTTGTTATTGTTATTATGGTGACCGGGAGGGGGATTGTTATTATTATTGTTGTTGACAGGCTGGTTGGCATCGTTGTCTTCCTGTTCCCCGAGGAGGTAGGAGTGGAGGTCTCTGCGGAGGCAAAGAGAACAGAGTTCATTCAGTGCAGACATGTAGTCACAGACAGACAAAATGTGTGTGCTGAGAGCAAAGAACGAAAACAAATGACAGGACAATATAATGACTTACAGTAAATAGCCAGCGCTCACAGTCCAGGCCCTGACAAGACCTTTAAGCCACTGACGAGTGTGTCCCTGCTCCAACAGAGCCGGCAGCACCACCTGAAGTAGTAACAGCTCCAGAGACAACTCACTGACTGGGGCATCGCTGAAAAAGAGAAGCAGACATTAGACTTCTACGGGGGGTACAGAGCAGTAGATGATTTGGATCTGCTGAGTGAGTGACCTTCCCCAGGTTTGTTATCTCTGCTGGATACCTGTAGAGCATGACGTTGTATGGCAGGAAGGTGGGCAGCAGCAGTTTAATCAGCCTAATGGGGAGCCACAGCATGAGCAAGACAATGGAGCCAAACACCACCACGGACAGGATGAACCTCCGCAGGTGTCTGTAGATGGGCAGGTGGATCATCTCCTGCACCGGATTAAAATCGGGATCGTTGAGGTTTCTCAGGAACCACAGCACTCCCGGCCTCAGCACCTGATGGGCAAACATAAGGGATGGAATTTAGCTATGTAGGATTTAGTATCCAAAACAAAGTCAACTCTGTCCGTCATTGTACCTCTCTCAGCAGGAGAATGAAAGAAGCAAAGTAGAAGACATAGACCATTCCGACAAGCCAGTGCAAGAACATGGTGGTACCAGGAGCCGACTTAAAACTCAATTCTCTGTCTTTCAGCGAGGCATCAAACATCTCCTGCAGAAGAAGGAAAGATATTTAAATCCACAGTATAATATAACTTTAGATCATTCAATATTTTTCTTTTTTTACCTTTATAAAAGTGATATGTTAGATATTCTATGTTGTTAATATTTATTCCAACTATTAAAATGGGAATGCAGCAGAGGCCAGATTAGTTTGCTGTTCACCGGAGCCGTGAGGGTCAAACTGTGCAAGGCATTCTACTGTACAGCATAACGATACAGACAATTAGCCAGAGCAACAAACAGAGATAGACTTACTAAAGAGCATATATCAAGCCACCAGCCACAGATCAACGGGAAAACACCAATCTCCACAACAACAAGCAGAGAGACCTGCAATGAAAGCAAGCAGAACAATTGTACAGTTAAGTTTTAACACATAAACAAAGATCATTTAAAAAGTTATAAGCAATGAAGCTACAGGTCACCCATCCTCTCATTGCAACAGCTTTGTTTCCAATATGCTGCTTCTGCTCTTATTTTGAAGCCCTAGCATGTGTGTTTTAGTTATTTTAAATTGTACACTACAACTAAAATGATATCTCTCTCTAATTCAATCTTTGATTACAAATGCAAACACAAATTCCACTTTATTATATCAGCTACAGAAATCCCTACACAGAGATAACACACTGCAAGTCACAAAAGAATGACAAAGCAGAAATGCATGGATATGCCTTGTTACCTTGACAACAATATAGCAGACTCCAAGGAGGCGTCTGGAGCGCTGGAACCTGACCAAAGCAGCTAGTCCCTAGGACACAGCGGTCAAGGATTAACACTGCAAACACACCTGCTGTAAATCCACACAAACAAACACAGAGGCACCTGCTACAAAGAATTTTGTGCCCTCTGCTTCTCTCTCCATACTCATGACACCATAGCCTGTTCCTCACAGGATCAGAATCTGCATCTTTGTGTTCTACATGTCGGTGGTGTAAACAGATGGTGGTGATCAGTAGAAGGATACATGACAGAGGATTAGCGACATGGCCAGCAGTATATAGCCAACTATGGTGGTGATTAAACCTTCAAAGTGGGAGGCCTGGACCTGGAGGAAAATACAACAAATTAGAACTCGGAAGAAAGATTATTGCATGATGACCCTGAGCTAAGACAGGTGGGATAAAATGCGTTTCTTACGTATTCCTCAAAGCCAAGACCCACGACAGAGAAGTGTCCAATATGATAGGGACAGAACGCTGAAGAATGAATGAAAACTTGTTTATTTCTCAAACTGGCACATAAAGTCAGAAAGACAAATGCAATCAATGTGCACATTCTGGTTTCAATCTACTTACCGAACACTAGGATGAAGAGTGTGTTCAGAGAGACGACCCAAAACACATGTTCCTGGAAGACATAAGACACAGCATTCATCAACCAGTAGGCTTTGGACATTGTTAAAATACAATGTTGTGACAATTTTAGCTATAAAAACTTACCAGAAATACCAGTGAACCATCGAGGCCGAGCATCTTGGAGAAATACGGAAAGATTACAAATGTTACATGAGAACAGATCTGTGACAGGATGGAGTTGGAGGTGATGTATTAACTACAAATCTGGCTGTTTGGAGATCTTTGCTGCCATACACACTTACCCTCTCCCAGGTGAGCTCTTCGGCCGCTCTATCCCACTCCAAAGCGTTCCAATTCATGTCATCTACAGCGCCAGGAAGCAAAGAAAATGCAATTAAATGTCTCGAAAATCACAATAATATAATACAATACAAATACATGATCCATGATAATGATCCAATCTAACCTGGTACAACTCTCAAAAAAAGATTAATTTCAAGCTACCCGTTTGTGAGATGGGCATGAAATGTGGTTCGGGTTAGAGGACAAGATGCTTATTTTTTGACATTCTATAACTTTTATTAAGAATTATACTGTATACTATGTGGTGTAAGGAAGTTACTTGAGGCATTCCTTTTGCATTCATTTATCTTTCACGGCACCCTGCTGCTAGAAAAATGTGAAATGCAATAACAATTCATTATCCGACCTTGTTTAGTGTTATTAGTATGCCAAAAAACAGTCCATTTACCATAATAAATCAAAACAAAGTGTCAACATAAAGCTATGAGGAATAAAGATATTTATATCGCTGTCAAATTAACTGTGGTGGGCTGACATGCTGCTAAGAAATGAGAACAACTGCCAGTCAGCTGTGTAACCTCACTGCTACTGTTTGTGGAACTCTCTCAAACTCTCATTGTTGTGTGGTGTAAATCAGTGTCCCATTGCGTCATCGAGTAATCCAGATATTCCCACGAAACTAAGGCAACAATGTAAAATACAGCATCCAGACAGTTGCCAGTTCTTTTAGTTCTCTACAAACGCCAACCTTGTGCTCCGTTGTTGGGGTCTGCATCCTCAGCAGCTGCTCCCTCCTCTTCCTCCAGCTCGGGCTCATCACCTTGGTCTAAGGGGACATCAGGAGGCTCGGGCTCTGCTTCATTCTGGGCTGGGGGATCAGCAGGAGCTGGCTGGGCCACAGGGGGCTCGTCAGCTGCTCCTTGGCCTGCACCTTGAGCCTGAGAGTCAGGTGACAGGACATGGAGAGACAAGAACAACATGTTAGTGAATGTATGGATTAGTATGGCAGATTAAATGTATAGGTCAGGGTCAAATATAGTATCCAAATGCTTGAACTCTGTCTGTGATCACCTCATTGGGTTGTCCTGCTGCATTGGGTGGTGGAGGCTGGTGCTGCTCTAGCCACTGGGGAGCGCCACCATGTACTATCTGTTCTCTTAGCCAAACCAGGCTGATGAATGCACACAGGGTGCAGGTGACCACGAAACAGCCCTGTAGACAATCTGCAAGCAGGTTTTCTCTGAAAGAACAAAGATGTACACCAATCAGTTTAAGGACTTTGGTAAACTTTTTTGCTTAAGATAAGTAACTTCAAAGCTAATGAGAAAAGAGAGTAAAGTTTCGAATTTTCAAGATCTCATTTGAAAAACAAAGTTTGGTATGTGTACCAATGTTGAATACTACAAATGGATGTCATCAACACTCACGTAGAGAGCATGTCCAATGGCAGTGTCAATAGTGAGCTCACAGAGCCTGTAAAGAGACACTTGTAGATGCGACCTGAGACAGAGAGACAAGATGTCAATTTTCATACTGATGACATGAATGTGAAATTAGTAGTTTGTTGCTTCAAATTGCATAAATTGTGGCAAATAGTCTAGTTTACATTTTCTGCGCAAAGGGGGATTTTCTCACTCTAGAAACATATAACTTTGCCTGTTATGTACTGGTATTAAAGCTTGTTAATCCTATTAAACCATAAATATAAACAGCATGTGCAGTATATCTTACGCCATGGTCATCAAATACATTATTATATGTACTTCAAAAAGTGCAAAGCTACATCAATAATGTCCAAAAGTCTGTACAAATGTGAGCAACACTTCCTTTCCCCCTACTTGGACAGAACAATTGATAAGGTCATATGCTGCTCTCAACCAAACTGATCAGTGGAATTGACATACAGCATAAGTGATAATCCAGAGAGACAAATGGGACAGGACATCTTTAAACTGACTGGATGTGTGAAAAGTACACATTACATGCAGTGAGAGGAACCACCCCAAGCCAAGCAAAGGCCACCAGTGTGTAATGGAACCAGTAGCGGATGGCTGTGCCCACACTGGTGAGCAGGCCGGCACAAATGTCCTGGATGGGCAGGCGGGAGGGCATGTCCGGGGAGTAGACTAGAGGAAGAAGACAGTGAAGCAGATGGTACATTTTGTTATACGGAAAATGATTCAGCAAGTTGTTACAAAATCATGTGTTTACTTCATCAAAGCTCTGAGGGGATGCATATTCCTTTTTCACATTAAGGTGTGAATAACTTTGTATAAGACAGTAGTTCCCAAAGTGAAAAACTTCTGATATTTATAAGGGGGGGGCGCGAAAGAAAAAGTTTGGGAACCACTGGTTGACATTCCATTTACTAGTAACACAACTCCTATAATTAGTGATGTGTCCTTTCGTGTTGAGGCTTTGAAGCGTGTGTCGAGTAATCCAGGAAGATTTTTGCGCAGTGCGTATCGAGGCGTGTGTTGGTGACGTATGTGGTGATGTTCGAAGCCTCGCAGCTGGTTCGCCGGTTTGGTTTGTAAAATAAACATCTGAAATGCATGTGCCTGTATTTGGCAATACAGACAAAACGTGGTCCGATTTCGATGTAATATTGCTTCACATATAATTTGTCATCCCGCGATCTTGACGGATGTCTCTAAGTAATGTTAATGTTCCAAACATGAAACATTCTAGTGTGCGCAGTCTCAGAGTGCGACTGACAGAATCACCATGGATGCAGGAAAGTGTACAACTAAACGAAAATATGAAGATGAACACCGGAGGTTTTTGCGCTGCTGCACCGTTGTCTCTCTGTCTCCCGAGGCCGTCTGATTATGGGATGGGCTGGTCTCTTTGTTTAAAGTTTGAACATTCTTTATTAGTTGATCTTTAAGCACGTTACCCGTGGGTTATCATCATTATCTTGTGTTGTGTGTTGGTGATGTATGTGGTGACGTTCAAAGCCTCGCCCCGGCTGTTAAGAATATTCAAACAAATAATCCATCAATGGACTTACTTGGTGTGAAAGCAAATCTGTGCTTGCATAATTCACAGTACTCCTTCCTGCTGTGTTTCAGCCACTGGACCAAGCTGAAAAGCAAAATATAGAAATTGGAAACATGTTCTGGCTGAGCATTTGTCCAAAGAGTGTACATTTGAAGAACAGATTCTTAACAGGTGGAATTCTTAACAGGTTTTTGTGATTTTGCATGACTGAATTTAAGGCAAAGAGGTAGAAAAAGTAAATATAGGGACAAAGGAGGTGAACAGCAGAGGTTGCCTCAGTTAAATACCCTACGTAAACAAGGTGGGGTGGGAGTGGCCTGCTCAGTTTCTAACAACATAGAAGTACCCTTCAGCAGTTTCTGAGCCGTTGTGAGCTTTTAAATCAACTATAATCAAAACATGCCGTCATGTTGTGACCCGGGCTCACAAGTGGGATTTACAACTGAGTAATGCAATTCATTGCTCCAGCTGATTCCAATACATACTGCACTATGCCACCATACATTAGACCTACAGACTACAGTACAGTCATGTTCAACTTCTATTATTCAGGCTTCTGCGCCTGAATAAAGTGAAATGACTGTATTTTCCATATTTCTTAAACTTCTCACTTTACATTGTGTTTACATCTAGACTTTCCATCGATCTATTCCATTAACCGTGCCAACACCAATCATCTGATCACACCACAATATGTTGCTGTGTACACTTGTGGTGTATACGATTAGTTGGATTGTTATTACAGTAGCATATACAGTAGACAACAGGAGCTCATCAGGCTGTAAGTTTGTGAGGTGATGTTGAACTAACATGGCAACAGAATTTAGCTCAACAATTGCCTCGGAACAATCTAGGCCTGGCCTTTTCAGTAACATTCACACACACAGGCTAGATGAGAACGCAGCACAATCCCCCAAACTCCCAAAGCTGCAGCTGTTGTTTTCAACCATACCAACACACCACCCCAGGCAAGCCATCTGGGATACTATGAAAGAAAGTGAAGCTGGAGGAGAAACAGTTTTTTATGTCCTTCCATTACTCTTCTTCTAATGGATCTGATGTCAAGCCAATAGCACACAAGGAAATGAAAATCACCAGCATTCATTTACTGGAAGAGTTAATCATCTCTTTTTTTAACAAATACGTTTGGATCCGCATTTAAAGTTTCTAGGAGAAGGTCACGACTCTAACTGGGTTCCAATCGCGAATCTCATGAAAATATGAGGACAATCACAATAACATGTTACTGGAACACTTTGAATTCCATTGGGAGTAATCAATTCTAGCACGAATGAATTCTTTACAATCGGTCCCAAGTCTGCACAGAAAAGCTGGTAATAACATTTTGAAGGGGTATGGAGATCTGATAACTGGAGCAGCATGTAACTCGAGATTTCAGACTACTCCAACTAATGCAATGCAAGTACTTACCATTCTTGGTGGATGAATTTGATACTGCCAGTACAGACACACGGGTGGTACAGGGGTTTGTCTGGAGTCCCCTCTGATCGGCACACACGACAAATATCCGCTATGGACACACACAGACACAGACACACACACAGACACACACACACACGATGAAAATGAGGAAAAGCCGAGCAAAAACTCAAGATAAACGTTACAAGAATAATTACCAATAACTACCTACCAGATACACACATGAGAGGAATCATCTCGCAAATTCGACACTCTCTGTTCCACGTCATAATTCCTCACGTTAACTTGAGTATAACGAAGTTTGCTCTCGACCTAATGAATTTAACAAACACAGCACCGCCTGCCTGTAGCTAAGCTGGCCGGCTAAGTGAAACAGCAGAGGGCCAGCTAAGCAGCAGGCTCTGGCTTTCGGAGCTTGCACCACTTTAATAAGAAGCAACAGAATTTGACTTCGTGCATTACCTTCCTCGGCCGTGTCCATGTTGCTCGCTACGCACTGGTTTCTTCCAGCAGTGTCCCGTGAAATGAACCCATCCACGATACAAGACACAATATCGTTTAGCTAGCCAAGCTAAGCTAAGCTAAGCTAGCGAGACGACAGTGTCGCTGTGCGGGTTTGATGCATTGACAGTCATAAAATGGTTTCTCCACAGTTTCAACGCCAGCGCTTGCTTCGTCGCTTCCTTTCCCAACCTATATTGTTACCGCCGAGAGTGGGGTTTATTTGACGGTGAATTGACAATGTAGAACTAAATGTTCTACAACTTCACACCCCCGTATCGCTGAAAATAACGCTTACGGGCAAGGATACGGACAAACAACTCGCTAACGTCACTGATACCTCTTGTCACAGAACTGTTTTATCTTACGGCAGCGTTTTACGGCAGGGAAACTTCCACGACAGCTGTCACGTGGTTGGCATATGTAAAGCATGTTGTGCAATCATCTCTAACTAATCTCTTTCTATCAATAACGTAGGAATTGATGTGTTATAAGCGAATTTTCTCTGATATCACAAGACGAAAATGGCTGTGACGTCAACTAACAGCTTTTAGTGCATCACGTGTGTTCTTAATACATTGATGTAAATAAGGGTGTTTAATTAATAACATTAAAAACAGACCGCACTGTTTTGATTTAAAATAAATACAAAGTCACAATGTCTAAGTGAGCCATTGAACTTGGAAGTGACTCCGCAGTGAATTGTGCCTCGAGAAAACAGTTTCCCCACATTAGATATCAGTTTCTATGATCACATGTGCTGTAGCGGGGAAGCCGGTGCCGTGGCTTAGTTGGTTAAAGCGCCTGTCTAGTAAACAGGAGATCCTGAGTTCGAATCTCAGCGGTGCCTTTTACAGGCACGAAGCGGCGGTGACCGTCAGGTATTGCCGAACGTTGACAGACACACATAATCGAACGGTCCGAGAAAGAAGCTCGCACGTGTCGTGGGAAGAAACGCTGTAAAGCACTAATAAAACTTGGATTTTATTTTAAAGGTCGTGATGTGATCAACTTGGTGTTTACTTTTCAGAATCACAATCAAAATCAGAATAGCTTTTATTGCCAAATAAGTTTACACTTAAAACTATTTTTTTGTGGTTATTGGTGCGATATAAAACATAAGAAAACAAGACAACAAGACAACCACTATGCAAAGAAATTGAAATAAATTAGAAAAACACACACAATTAAATCAATTAACTAAATTGAATAAGATTAACATGCAAGTTGCTAGGGAAATTGTGTGGTCAGTGGCAGACCCAGGCCTTGTTAATGAGGCCCACTGTAGAGAAACTGGATTGGTGGCGTGAGGCTTTAGCCTCCTGCAAGAGGGGAGGGTTGCAAACAGTTTGTGACCAGGGTGGGAGGGGTCAGCCACAACCTTGCCTGCCCGCCTCAGGGTCCGAGAGGCGTGCAGGTCCTGGAGTCTGTGATCCACCTGCAGGTGGAGTCGGGCATGTAAGGCTGGGAGAGCTTGTCCTGCAGCAGTGACGGGATGATGGTATTGAAGGCAGAGCTGAAGTCCACAAACAGGATCCTGGCGTAGGTTCCTGCGGGTGAAGTGGGAGGCCCATGTTGACAGCGTTGTCTACAGACCTGTTGGTTCTGTAGGCGAACTGCAAGGGGTCCAGGAGGCGGTTGGTGAGGGATTTCAGGTGCAAGGTTTATATAAACAGAAGATTGCCCGTTGAAGTCTTCCGAAAAACTAAAAGGTAACTCTCCGGTCTGAGCAAGTGAATCTAAAATACAATGCTGACAATCGTTAGTTCAAGGATATATCAATGCTTTGTTGTTGCCAACACTTTGTCTTGCACTATACACTTTGCTGCTGTAACATGTGAATTTCCCCGTTGTTGGGTGGATAAAGGATTATCTTATCCTACTTTACTTCACTGTATGCGTATCCACTCTTGCCTTGAGTTGATTCCTACTCAACTGAACTGTAAATCCTACATAGTTCCTAAATAATCTTGCACAAAGCTTTCAATGATGCAGATATATGCGACAGTGGTCAGTCTTGCCATCTTATAAACTGTGTATACGTGCTTGCTAAGATTTCTCTTCACAATCTCATCTGCAAGAAATGTTCTGTACATTTTCATGGAATACACAACGGATGAAAATCAAATGAACCACAACAAGTTTATTATTGTCACCGACACGTAATCAGAACCACAAAAGTAAGGAAATTTCAACAGACCAACAGTTTAATGGCGCCTTTGATACTACAACAGCTTGGACAATTTGTGTCAAATGATAAATAGCGGTACGCAGTGCGGTTTGGACTCAGTGCTCGGGGAAGTGTCTTGACGAAGCCTTCTGGTGCTCAGGAGGGCTTCAGTCCTCAGTCTCTCCCGGGCTTCGGATGTCATCAATCTTGAGTATCATCCTGACGACCTGAGTGGCCAGTGAGATCTGTTGCTTTTTGCCAATCAGAGTCTCAAGCACGTGTTGCTGCTTCATGTCTGTGGAGGAGCAAAACAGAAATGCTTGATTGCTTATCACTAGATTACACTGGTAACTCGGGCAATGGCGACTTTGGCAAATGCTGCATCTATGTAACTTGAGTGGCAGTAGAAAATACATATTTGCCACATGCAACTGGTTCTTTACCATTGGTGCTGAGGTGCAGGCAATCTATGCCCAGGAAGGAGTTGTTCTCCGTGACCTGTCTGGCTCTGACCTCAGTCATGGTCTGAATCGGGTTCAGCCCACTGTTCTCAGCCAATGCCATTGGGATGACCTCCAAAGCATCAGCAAATGCCCTCATAGCATACTGCTCCAATGACGGGCACTGAAAAGAAGAGGGGGTGGAAGTGGTCAATTTTCAAGCAACAATAGCAATAGGTCTTTGGAGCACCGCTGAAAAAAAAAAAGAACCTTGTTCCACCTTAATCTAAAGCAATTTGCTATAATATTGCCCCCAAAACTTTTTACACTCCTCACCTTATCTGCAGCCTGGCTGACTGCCAGAGCACATGCAATCTCTGAAGCGCCTCCTCCATACACAACACGGTTGTCTCTAACCAGATTGCGGATCACACACAGAGCATCGTGGAGTGAACGCTTGGCCTCCTCGATAATCTGAAGAATAGGGTAAATGTTAAAAATAAGGACAATACAATCATACAATTTTAGCCCAGGTGTCCTTAGCTGTTGTCTCAAACATTTTTGCATTAATAATCAAAATCACAGCTGTGCTCACCATTTTGTTGCCCCCACGGATGAAAATGGTAACGGCCCTAGTGTTCTTGCACTCCTGGATAACCAACATGCGGTCCTTAGTGGTGCCAAAGGAGATCTCTTTCACCAAGCCAGCAGATCCAAGCTTCTCTGGGGTCAGCTCGGAGAACCTCGGCACAATGCGGCCCCCTGTAGCTATGGCAATCAGCTACAGAGGAAATGAAATGCATTTAGGACACTTGAACCCCGACATGTTTATTTTGTACCATATGCATTCTTGCTCACCCACAACAACATTGTCATTTCATATCAATGCAATCAATGTAATTCCAAGGCAAAAAAGGGAGCAATCATACAGCATTGAGCAAGCATTCTTCATCAGCCTAGTATTTATCTACTCTCAGGTATACACATGTTTCATACTAAACTTCCCTCACCTCAATCTCAGGGCCTCCGACCCAGCGCACAGCAGGCAGCTCATTCTGCAGCAGCAGGTGGTTGGCTTCATCATCAAAGCCCCACTGGCAGATGGCCAAGTTAGCACCATTGCTTTTGACCTACATGAAAAAAACATATTTTACACTGACACTGTAAAATATCAACAGCCATATTGGCATAAAACAGACATATTCTTCCTTCCAGTTCTAGAGTTATCAGCAGATTTGTGGTGTTGCAGTGCTTACCTGATGTATCATTTCTGCAAACTTCTCCTTTTCATATTTCTGCAGGGCTTTGTAATCCTCGACAGAGGTCACGTCCAACTTATGCTTAGTCTTGGGCTTAGGTGGCTCAAATGGGCAAGTGAGGATGGCAATTTTTGTGTCTTTCAGGACCTGCAAAATGACAATTAAGCGAGTTCAGCTGTGATCTCATGTGACACGCCAACAGAAAATGTAAAGTAGTGTTCTGTCCTACGAGTTTAAAAGAACATGGCAGGATTTGTGGCTCCTTCACTAATACACCAGGTAATTGATAACAGGAATGACACCAATGCCAAAACAATTGCCATTTTGTGATGATATTGATTGTACAGGAATCACCAAAATAGCTCTGCCTACAAGTTGAGCAGACGACAGCTGGAGAGTAATTTTTTGGGCGTGTACCTTGGGCATCTGAGGGTGGCTGAATTCCTTGTCAACGATTACTCCCTTGATGAGCTGCGTGTCCTCCAGCTTGCCTCCCACCTTGCCCTCCATCTTGATGAGCTCAAAGTCGACATCCTTCCTTTCCAAGTCAGCCACAGTGAGGATGGCATTCACTGCGATCTCAGCCATCTGTCTGTGGCACTTGTTGATCCTGAAGGGCAACAGTGGTGCAAATTAAGTTAAATGACATCTCTATATGTCTTCATACTGAAAAATCTAATGTATTATTTGGTCATTGGGTTAACTCTAAACATACATAATTAAAAAGTAGAAACTGTTGTAGTGAATGATTGTAGTTTAATTGTATAAATTAATTGATAGTCATGTTCAGGGGACTTACACTTTGGATCCCAGTGTTGTCATGGCCGTCTGGATGAGGGATTCTGTATTATTGGTGTCAAAGGGAAAGGTTTCAGCAATTTGGTCCAGCTGGTCGATGGCGATGCGTGCGGCTTGATCGTAACCATCAGAGATACGGATGGGGTGGATTCCGCGATCTAGCAGCTGTTCAGCCTGCTCTAGCAGAGCCCCAGCCAGCACTGGGGAGAGACAGGGGAATGGTCAATATGTTGAACAGTCACAGGAAAAATGTTTGAAAGAGTGCAACAGACATAATTGAGAGTTACAACATTTTGCGGGACAACCCTATCATATCCCACCGTTTAAAAGGCAGTATACCTACACCTGTAAACAGGGAAATGATAATACAAATACATATAATCTTTGCCGCCTCAACGGGTCCATAGGGGACTCTGCTTGGGAAGCGGAGGGTGGCTGGTTTGAGTACCATGTGGGCCAAAAAGTGTGGATTGGCAGCCGGCAGGCAAATAGTTGCCAGCTTGCCTACAGGCGACTGCCGAGGAGCCCTCGAGCAAGGCACCGAACCCCAACCTGCTGCACTGGCACTGGCTGATGGCTGCCTGTGGTGCCCCCTCCAGTGCGTGTGTGTAGGAGGGGGGCGCAATCTTGTGTGATTGTATTTGTGTGAAACATATTTGTGTACAACATGTATAATGAATCGCAAATTGCATGAATTGTAAAGCATGTACTTGAAAGACAAATTTCTCAGACTTCAGAGACAATAAAGGCGCTCTTTCTTTCTTTAATCCTCTTCCTTACCAACAACTCCAGTGGTTCCATCACCAATCTCATCATCTTGGGACTTGGAGAGCTCCACCATCAGCTTAGCAATTTGGTGGTCCACGTCCATCATGCTGAGAATAGTGGCACCATCGTTGGTGACAGTCACTTCTCCATCCCTGTCCACCATCATCTTATCCAGGCCTGGGTACCAGAAAAATGGACCAATGCCATTTTAATTACGGGCCTAACAATTGACTGTCATAATTTCAATGTAACTAAACATTCACAGCAGTCTTACTACTGTATTTAACATGGCATACCAATTGATAATTGCATGCACTCACCATTAGGTCCTAATGATGTTTTCAGCGTTGAGGCAACTGCCTTGGCTGCCATAATGTGAGACTGCAAAACACATTATTAAAATAAAGTGTCAACAAACACATTCAATAAGGTGCGGCCCATCCTCTCCACTTCTAATGACAGTATGAATCTGACTTCTGCGATAAACAACCTACTTTGAATACGATGTGCATGCGACTGCTGGCGATTGAACGCATGGGCGGTGTAGCTTTAGCATTACCAACCAAGAGGAAGCACATGGGCCGGGATATTAGCATTCAGCGAGCAACCCGACCTCTTTCACTTATATCAGCATCTTATGTCTTCCGAGCTCACATTCCTCGTAAATTGTAAAGAACATTTATATGTCAAGCTGTCGTCGTCCTGTTTATGCACCCAAGTATTAGCAAATTAGCATCTTAGATTGCAGAGTGGCACAGTTGAGTCACGCTAGCTAGCCCATTGTACCTTCAACGCGTCAATGCCCGATAGCCGTGTCTTCTTGTCTTGGTCTTTAATGATGATGAAAGGCCTTCCATACTCATCGAAAGCAAGAGTCCCCAAAGAAGACATGCTGACTGAGGAATCGGGACACTTGTTAGGTGTCCTGTAGATGAAGTTGTGACTTTAAACGTTGTATTTTCGGAGTGTGTCTGAGCTGCAAGCCACACGAGTCCGGCGACTTCTAGAAGGCTCTATCAGGGGCGGGGAGGGCTGAACCAAAACGATTTAGTTGGTGTGTGCCAAAGCAGAAAGCAAAATAATTTCATCCAACATAAACCAACACGATTAATTGGATTGTTATCATGTGAATTGTGTTTTATGGATAATGTATATTTTAAAGGTGAAATTGAGAACGTTTGTTACACGAAATATGGTTTGTTCCAATCTCATTCAATACGCGGGTTGTGCGTGTAATCTCGCGTGTTTTCCAGTGTGCGAAAAATTCCATGGGATTGAGCTGGACTGAGTTACCTCACCTTTAAAGGTATGAAATGACATTCTTTGTGCGACTTTATGGCAGCTTGTATTACAGCGTTTAAATTACTTAATTTATTGTAATAGCTCGTTTTGATCCGAATTATTTTTTTGACCGATCGCTTAAAGACACCAGCCTTTAGCAAAGCCGTGTATTTAGCAGCTGTTGAGCTAGAAGACAAACAAACCCGTTTTGCTTTGAAAGTTATTCGTTTTGATAGAAACACTACGCGAAGTTATATTATCATGGCATCCACGTGCAGCTTTATCACACTGCCAACGCGAAATAGTGACGCAATGTCCGGGTATTTCATGTTGTTGGCGGTTCAATGGAGTAGCTGATCGCCACAATGTTTGTTTTGCTGTAACGGCGATCCGGCAAAACAAACCAGCTGCTAGTGTCTTACTGAGAGAAATATAAACTACGAAAACTCTATTCTATCATTCTTTTATTACGCAGTGGTATATTATCCACTTTTTTCCTTGTGGCATTTCATTTCAATAATAGGTTACTGGTTTGACAGATCATTGAGCGAGTTGATGATGATTTCTATTTTTTTTTTGCAGCAGCACAATCAGTAATTAATAGTGATCGGCATTTCTTTTTAAAGAGCCGGTTCTTTTGGCTCGGCTTCCATCATTCACCCTCCGGAGTCGGAGTGTTGGAGTCACACTGGCACAGTTGCGGGGGGGGAGGGGGAGGGATACTTCTATCTCGCTCTTGCCAGTGCACTAGCAGATGAAAATTACGGACAGCGTCATACGTCTCTCTCTGTCTTCCTTCACCCCCACCCCCCCGCTTTGATCGCGCACTTGCCGGTGAAAATCATGGACAGTTACGGTTAACAAACTGTGTATTGTCCAATATTGCTTACAACACTGTCTGACTCTAAAGCTACTTAATAAACAATAGTGATGTCATCAAACTAGCAAACAGATGTCATCTAAACTCACCAAACCTTTGTTAGTCAAACTAACCAAAGTTTCAACAGTGACTAAAAGACAGTGATGTCATCCAAAGTTAAAGTATTACCACAGTGATGTCATCCAAATTAACGAAATTACGAGAATACTGTTGCACTTTTACATTACTAAATCTACAAGTTCATTTTACAGCCAATATTTACAGCTATAACATAATTGCTGGAAAGAACCCCTCAAATCGTGTCATTTAAAGAGTTATTACAACTACAGTACATAGAATGATGTTTATATAGAGCAAAAATAAAGATTGAACATTTATAAAGTATTGTACGCACTTTCTTTTTGAATATCTTGTAACATACAGTGTATTTCATACTTGTACTGCAACTGTTGCACAAGAAGTACCTCTTCTTATGCTGATAACATTTTGGCCTGTAATAATGTTTTAGTGATATATTGGTTGAGCTCTAATGGCCTTTGGTTATTGGAGGATACGGTCATTTGTGAATTTTGATGTGTGTGTGTGTGTCCATTGTTTAGAATGCCCTGTGAAGTGAAGCCTCGGTTTGTGGTTCTGTACGGTTCTCAGAAAGGCCAGGCTCAGTCTATAGCAGAGGGGATAGCCGAGGAGGCAGCAGACCATGGACTTGTGGCTGACCTCAGTTGCTTAGACCAGAATGATAAGGTAGTTATTATGCTGCATCATTTGGAATACTGCTGTCTAAATCCCTTAGTTTTGCTAAGGGATTTAGCTTTTCACCTTAATATCATATTAATTGCTAGAGGGTATAATTGATGTTGTCTATTGCTGGTGTTGTATTTGTATATGCTTTGTATATTCCATCTCCATTCTGAAAACAGCAGTCAGTGATTTGTCATGTAAATGTTTCAGTATAATTTGGAGACGGAGAACGCACCTGTCGTCTTTGTTGTGTCTACAACTGGAGATGGGGAACCACCAGACAATGCCCTCCAATTTGTAAGGGGAATCAAGAAGAAAACGCTTTCCACTGACCACTACAGCCATCTTTGCTATGCACTTTTAGGTAAATGGTGGTACGAGTGTCTGACACTACTCTTTATGACAGCACTGTTGTGTACTGGAAATCATGACCATGCAGTGCATTGCACAGTGTTTCTTAACAATAGCGCCTGTGTGTTTTTGTGTTCAAGCTTTAGGAGACACAAATTATGCAGATTTTTGTAATGGTGGGAAGATAATTGAACGCCGTCTAATTGAACTCGGAGCCAAACAATTCTATGCGACAGGATATGCAGATGATGGTGTAGGGTAAGTTCAGGAAAGGCATACTTCTGAACAATCCAACTGTCAAAATTTGACCTTTAAACTATTATCTACAAAGCTCTTTCTCTTGTTCAGATCTGTTGCTTGATACATTTTTTCAGGCTGTTGTCTCTTTGTCATGTTTTGGACTTTGCTTTCCAAGGCTGGAGCTGGTCTTGGATCCCTGGATTGAAGGACTCTGGGAAACAATAAAAGGGGCCTTATCAAAGATGGCCTCTGACAGCAATTCATCCATGCCAGACCTCAAACTGAACCTTCTGAATATCAGTGACAAGAACTCTGAGTCAGACAGGGTGTCGGACTCAAAAACTGCTGCTTCATCTTCAGCTACTGCCTCTGATCTCAGTCTAGCTCCTCCATGGAGCCCCGTGTTGGCACCCCAGGCTCGTGGCGTTGCTGGTGTTTGTACAACAGCATCAGACTCACACACAGGAGACACTGACGTACCTCATGAAGCTTCGCTGACTTTCTCTCTACCTCCGCTCTCTGAATCCTCTCTCAATGTTCCTGCTTTGCCCCCTGCCTACCTAGAAGTCACTTTTCCGGAAGGCACTGTGGAAGAGGTGAGTAGCATTGCTACAAGTCATACATACAAGTTCCATATTCTAGCCTTCACATCGTCTACACTTTCTGAATTGGTTTGTAAAAGTTTGGGCTATTCCCTTGCTCCTCTCCATTAATAAGAGCACTGTTCTTCATCAGATAGTTGGGCCATTCAATAAAGAGACTCTTCATGAAGTGCCCATATCCAAGGCTGTTCAGCTGAGCAGAGGCGAGTCGGTCAAGACAGCACTTCTGGTAGAGTTAGACATCTCTGTAAGTGTGACCTCAGTGTGAGTCTCACATCTCTCTCTTCAGCGATCCACCTGAGCTGTCGCTTGTATCACCTGACTTCACAGCTGAAAACACATCCACTAAACTTTATCATCTCTGGATTTCTGATCCGTTCTCAGACTTACCCAGCGATGACTTATCTGCCAGGGGACTCGTTTGACATTTTCTGCCCGAATAGGCCCACTGAGGTGGAGGAGATGCTCGACAGATTGGGCTTGCAGGACAAGAGGAACCATTGTGTGCAGATATCTCTACTTGAGGACACTAAGAAAAAAGGTAAGGGGACACTGCACATACAACACAGGTATCACTTCTGTCATGATAACACATTGTATACCTGTTTTTGCTTTTTCCAGAAGGTTTGATTGGTTCGTGATGCTCCAATTTACCATTGATACCAAAATTTTATAAATGTTTCTTGCTTCCATGCTTCTTTTAGGTGCCCAGTTGCCATCCTATATCCCTCGGAACTGTTCTGTGCTCTTCCTGCTCACATGGTGTGTAGAAATCAGAAGTGTTCCCAAGAAGGTATGATGAAACATCTCACTCTGCAGCCCATTTCAAACTGTATCTGCATAATATGAGAAATAAAAAACAAGAAACATGACATGCAGCATTGTGGTAATACATTGACACCGATGTTGCTATTTCACTTCTCACAGTTGTTGCCTCAATGAACAGGTGTGTCTGTACTGAAATAGTCTACAGCAACAGCAGCATTAGGTCATGACCCAAATGAATTGCATGGGTACGTGCTGTGGTTGGGTTTAATGAGCTCAGACGAGACAGAATTTATTAAGCGTGGGTCCTGAGCAGAAATAGAGATTAAACTTGTCTGGTCTTCTGTGGAAGTGGTGATTAAAAGCCACAAATGGTGTGTGTAAGTAATAATAGGCCACAGTTTTGGTGCTGAGCCAGTCCTGAATCTGTTGTGGCTGCTTTGTTTGCCTGGGCTGGAGAATTGTTTTGTACTTGTCTCCTTCTCTTCCTCTGCCCTTCTGTTCACCCTCCGCCACTTCATCTCTCTGTTAATCTCCATATGCTTGGTCACTGGCTGTACACCTTGCACACACTCACACAGTCTCCCTCTCTCTCTCTCTCCCCCCCCCCCCCCACACTGATGGGGATGCAGACTATATAATTTGGTTCTCTTTTACTTTGTATCCTGGATGAGTGTCCTTTAAAAATGAAACTAGAACTTACTAATGGCAGCTATAATATCGATAATAACAGTGGTGCTCAATTTTGAAACCTGGTGTCGGTGACTTCACCTCAGAGTCTGTCTCCATTTTCCAGGATATTTAAGCCATTTTGATATCCGAGGTTCAAGTCTTTATTGCAACACAACAAAGTTCTCATCCTGATTTTTAATTTTCAAATTTAATCGTGTTAAAAACGTTGCAGTGTAAACAAAATGAAAACCATTAATTTTCCCTTGACACAAGCTGCATCAGTCGTTTGCAGTGTTTTTCAAACATCAAGTCTGAATGCCAATAGGAAAGCAATTTGCTAAATGTAGCAATGTGCCAGCAACTCAATAATATATTCAAAAAGTCTGCATTTAGATGTTGATTCTGCTTTGAAAGCAAACTTAAAAACACAGCAAATGTTCAAGGTTAGTTATGATTTGGTCATTGTGAGAATTGCAAAACATTAGTGTTGATGTCTTGACATCATATGTGTCCAAACATTATGTTGCACTTGAATTTTAAACACTCACCATGGTTCTCCTAAATGAACCAAGGTAGTTAGATTTGCTCATGATATAATGCGAAACATTATCCTGCTTTACCGAAGCAATTATTACAATATGCCTATAATTTTCAATCTCCCCAATCTTATGGAAAGTGAATGTAATCACCTCTACCATTTAGCAAATGCACATCAGAGTAATATGCAAATGGAGGAAAATGCAGAAAAAATGTACTTGGCACAGCCTCGCCTGTCATTCTTACTCAGACAAATGTTGGATTGTTATTACCAAAGCTGTCCAGAGACTGAGACAATTACAGACATCGTTATTTGACACTAATGAGGGTTAAACAATGAGTGAAAGATCCAATACAGGGGAGGGTTTGGCTCTCTGGAGTGGATTACAAAATGGGCATAATAAGTCTGCCATCACAAGATACAAGAATGTGCATCAATCCTCCCATATTCACACAGACGGATTATATGGAATCACTTGGAATTGTACAGCGAGCAAATATTTAGAGGCTCTAATTGCAATATCATAATGATAAATGTCTGGCATTATGCATTGTCACTCCAAAACGTATTAACAAGTTACATTTTAATCCACTTTCTCTATAATAATTTGAATGCTGTGGTGAGCATCACAGCATCTTGTCCCTTATTCTCCAGGGATTAAATATGTTCTTAAAAAGTCTAGCTGTCACAATCCCACTGCAACGTTCCCAGACACCTGAAAAGACACGTTAACTGAAAAACACATATAGTTGTAAATAGGAACCTGAGTTTGAAAAATGCTGATGGAGGTGCAGCGTAGCCTGCAAATAGTTCTTTAACATCACATTTTCTTTCCCCTGTCAGGCATTTCTCAGAGCTCTGGTGGATCACACAGGGAACAGCTCGCAGAAGAGGAGACTGCAGGAGTTCTGCAGCAAACAAGGCACGACGGACTACAACCTCTACGTGAGGGACACAAGCCTCAGCGCTCTGGAGCTGCTCAGGGCCTTTCCATCCTGCTCACCTCCTCTCAGCCTCCTCATAGGTCAGTGCGCCATCTCCCTGCTCGGTCAGGCAGTCTGAATTTCACTCTTTGGATCTGCGATGAATAATGTTAGGAATTCAGAGTACAGAATAACAAGATGTGAAGTATACAAACTTTACTGAAGCTCAAAAATCAGATCATAGTGTCACATCATTGTTTGTATTTTCCTCTGCTACTGCTTGAATTGGCTTCCAAGTATCTCAAGTGTGCGTGTTGTGTTTGAGAGTGCTGCTCAGGAAGGCACAGTCATTCCAGTAGGGGTCACTGTAGCCCCAGTAAAGTGTTCGTACACACACACTCTCCAGGCTGATTTTGTCAAAGCATTTAATCATCCAAAACAGTCAGACAGTGGACATTAGAGGGTCCCCAACTGATCAATTAATTTCAGCTCCATTATGTCGGTTTCTGTGAATATGAAGACATTGACACTGTGAAGTCCATTCATTCATCATGTCCTTTCCTGGTATTGATCCTGCTGTCTGCCATTCAGGTGATTCTCCTTTGATACACTGAGCCAACTGTTGGTGGAAACAAAACATTTTCTCTCTCGGCTCATTAATGTATTTGGCTGGTCGCTATACATCCAGTAGGCTTTGAGTGAAACCTAACAGACAGTGAAATGAGTTGGCTACAGCTTTATATATAAGTTGAGTTGTCCTCTAAAACAGCTGTGTCACAGCTCTCGGGCTACCCAAAGTCAGTTATTTCTGGCTTACATGCTAACCACAGCACCTTTTACAGTGGCGAGCTGATGCAGAAGTTGGCAATTGGGACAATGGTGGTGAAAAATGCAGTGCCGGAGGCCCCTGTGGGCAAGAGCTGTTGTGTGGACGACAGGGGCTGCTTATTGGTGAGCGACTGAGCTTCACAAGGACAGGAAGAGTCAGGGTCAGCGAGGAGCAGAGGTTAATGGTGAATCCTGACTCAGTGAACACTGTTAATGTACACCGCCGCATTCCTGTACTGTTCGCGCTTCATTACCTCGACCTAAGGGGAAGTGTTTGCTGATCACAGTTTATGCTGTTATACCGTAACTATAAATAAAGAGGAGAGATGTCCCCAAGCCCAGATGTCTTTGGCCAAGTGCTGGCTGCGTATAAAAGTAGATGCCGGGTATAAATTGAAAAGAATGCCAGCCTCCTGGAGTCAGCTCCCTTGTTATATGGTCCATTGTTTCATATACGGCGCTGGATGAAAACTTGGGGTCAGAGCTCCAGGGAGCTGAATCCTGTCCATCGGCATCTTTTTCAATTTAGGTTACTCCTGGGTTCAAATGAAATTGTGACAGTGTGCGTTTTTCTTTTTTTATCAGCTTGGTTGCGATCTGGGGAACAAAATAAAGAGGATGTGTGTGTGTGTGTATCCTAAGAGGCTGGAACCCTCTGTCCCCCTCTAAGAAAACCTGTTTTCAAAAAAAATCACACATTCCCATTTTATTCACGTGGGATACAATTCACTGAAAAGTTTTAAACGGCCTCGGAAAAATCACAAGCTTGCAGGACTTTCACTTAGAAGTCATTTAGAATTGAAAGCCTGATTATAAAACCTCAAACAGCTTCTCTAATTTCACCTGCAACAAAAGAAACTAGCCATACACTTGCAGCAGTGTAACGTTTGTGCTTAACCACAATGCTGAATCTTCTCAGGTCTGCATACAAATTGCAGTGAGGAGAGCCTTTTGAGATAGAATAGATTATATTGTTGTGCAGTATGATCAATGATACCCTTAAAATGGTCATTTCTGAAGTTGGAACCCTGGGATTTAGCTTTTTAGAACATAGATCTTTTTTTGCAATCAATGTTTTAAGATGTATCTCCGAGGCTCTCACAGGAGCACAAAGCTTTGACTAAAAGTTGAAAAGCGATATATATCCTTTTTATCCAGCAACGGTATCATCATGGTTTGCTGAGATACAGTGTGAGATGATGGATTGATCGTCCTCCATTTCAGACACATGCTGTCACACTGTGATAGAAAAGCAGCAACCCGAGAACGGCACAGTGCAAAGGCGAGTGGATTGTGTTAACAGACATGATACACCCCCCTGATGGAGAGGTGTGTGTTTCCAGTGGGCACTGTAGGAAATGATCCCAGGCTCTGCTAAGCGGTGATTTAAAAACAGTTCTTGCCCTAAATGATTTTGAGATTAACAGTGGAAAAAAAACAGGATTTAATGTTTAATCCATTCTGTTCTCTACACTAGTCCAAAATGTCTCTGAAGATTTAATCGCAGATGATGATTAAGTGAGATTTGTACAGTTAAAAACAAGTTGCAAGAGCAAAATAAGCCCTAAATCTGTATTCCAGTCTCTTATTACCCAAGGTGGATGTGTTTTTGACCGGATAGGGCAGGATGTCTGTCTGATGGATATTAATGACATTTTGTGGACAGGTGGGACATTGGACAAGGATGTGGAGACTCAGCACCACGTTAGGATCCAGATGCTGCGTATATTTGTGGCCATTTCTGTCTATTTCCCAAAATATCACCTATTAGTTTGAGAGCAATCATAATGAATCAATTTAGTCCATTATTGATCCAGATTTGGCGGATAGATGCCTCCATATTGATGTAGTGGTCACATTTATGACTTTGACACTAGAAAGATGCAAGTACTACTAATGCATGTCTAAGATATCTCCGATGAAGCATTATAGAATCGTTTTTAATAGTCTGTCCAACATTAAACTTGACTTTCAGAATAAAGGTCCCTCAGTAAGATTTACTGGAAGGCTTCTGTTTAGGCAAGCAGACGCATTCATTGCAAATCTTCCTCCAACCTCCATTTTAAGTGTGCCATGCGTCACCGTTATTTGAAAACGCCTCAAGTCAAAGAGATGAAGTGTGTGTTGGAAGTACAGAGCCGTCTCCCAGACACCTTGAGCTATTTAGATGACAGAGAAATACCCCAAAAAAAGAGGAGAGAGCAGATTTAGCCCAGATGTTTGTTTTTCCCAGCGATTAAGAAGAGAAATGTGTTATTGTAAAGGCTCTGCAGGTACATGCGGTACACCTTCACTGTCTTATGTTCATTCATCACTGCGAGAACAACAGAAGAAGTTTCAGTTCCTGCTCTCAATCATCCTCCTCGCTCAAGTCGAAGAACCCTGCCTGTCCACTGCAAGACTTCTGGAGGAGGGGATAGAAGTTTACTGTAGGTCTCAAAAAGTTTCTCCCACGCTTCCCTGACATCTCCTAACAGATGCAACACACCCCTGCATGCACATCACGCAAAAGAGGGCACCTTGATGGCTGGCATTGAAATAAGGTCTGCATAAGCAATCTGTTTCCTACTGGCTCCACATCTGGACACTTGGGATTCCATAACCCCGAGTTTGTAATTTCACAAATATAGAAGTGTGTCCCAGAAACAAGACTCCAACCTTGGCGAGTGGGTGGTGGGGGGGTTTGACAGAGGATAGATTGGTCGGGGAGGATGTCTCATAAGACCAGAATGACTTTCACTTATATTGTCTCCTTGCTGTCATGGACGTCGGAGGAAACAGAATCTTTTGAACGATGGCGCCGTTGATTGACAGATGTTCTTGCTTTGCCTTTCAGAACATTTGCCGAAACTGCAACCCAGGCCATATTCAGCAGCCAGGTAAGGGCGGCCGCATGAAACATGCCAAAAGCTACATGTTGTGCTGCATAAAAACTGGACTGTAAATACAAATCGAGCCTCCAGCTGGCCGTTCTTTAAATAGGCCCGAGTGTTCTTCCATTTTTGCCTCACTTAGCTAGTCATTGATTTGCTTTTCCTGTTAAGAAAGTGCCCATTAGATATGCTTTAAAGCTCTAAGCAAGATCTAAAACAAAGTCAAAACTTGTCTCATTAGTCTTTCACTTAGCCACTTGTGTGTTTGCTAAGTGTGTAGAGACGTGGACAGACAGGGGGGCGGGGGGATGGGGGTGTGGGAGTAGTAGGAGAGACGGTGGCTGTAGTTTATCAGATGGTGCAGAGACATTAGAGGCCTGCATTATTGATACCGTGGTCAATAGAGGTCTCCAGTGGCTCGCAGGAACTGGAGAATGAAGGATGAGAGCGTGAGAGTGCCTCAGCCGGCAGTGAGGGCTGGGAAAGAGCGAGGCAGAGGGAGGAGAGGAGAGGAAAGAGGAGGGGGGGCGGGATGTTTTATTATTGAAACAAAAAGGAGAATGAATGATCCAACTTTCCATCCCGCGCTTTCACCGAGAATGAAGCAAGAATCATGTGTGGGCTTTGTGTGTTTAGAGTCAATCACGCCTAAACCATTCCAGCCTCCATTTCATTAGATTTGTATCTTGATAAAACTCTTTCATCTGCACTTCACCAATTCTATTGCAATTGCGGAAAATAGCCAGAGGAAGAAGAAGAAGGAGACACTTTTTGCCTGTTAATGCGAATAAAGTGGCTCTGTGTCCTGGATTTGCACAGTTCACTAGATAAAGAGTTTGACTTGATAGATTAAACAGGCTCATCAGATTTGTGTAAAGCGAGGAGAGGTGAGAAGTATGCAGTGCTGTGGCCCACCAGGAATGAGGCGCCGCTGCTTTAACGCATAAGAGGACAAATATAATTGGCTCGTTTGAGGTGTTTTTTTGCCTCATCTGGAAAGCAGAAGAGAGCAGCGGGGCAAAGTGTTAAACTCGCAGTCGAGTCAGACCTCAAGCTTCAAATCCCGTCTCGTCCCGCAGCATGTTTCTCATTTTATTTGCAGCTTGGAGAGACTAGAGAGGCTGGAACACGCCTCAAACCGCCTCCCGTTTGAGGAATTTGATGGCTGTCTTTGTTTCTGTCGCATTCTCTTGGCTTGGCGAGAGACACATGCGCGCTGTCTCTAAGTGTAAATGAGGTGAATGCGGTTGTGTGTGAATCTGTTGTGGCTGCTTTGTTGTCTGGGCTGGAGAATTGTTTTGTGCTTGTCTCCTTCTGTTCCTCTGCCCTTCTGTTCACCCTCCGCCACTTCATCTCTCTGTTAATCTCCATATGCTTTGTCACTGTCTGGCTGTACACCTTGCACACACTCACACAGTCCCTCTCTCTCTCTCTCTCTCTCTCACTCCTTACTCTCCTCCTTCTCTCGTCCTGGTGCAGCTCCACTCTTAAGCATCCAGGAAAGCTGCATTTTGTCTTCAATGTAGTCGAGTTCCCAGCATGCTCTGGGCGCCCCGTGGGGAGGCAAGGCCTATGTACCGGTTGGCTGTTTGACCTCATCAATCCGGTCCTGCATTTGCCCGGGAAGAAGACCCAATCCTATGACGTTCTGGCTCCTCCGAAGGTAATGAATACACCAGAAAACACGGGCTGAATCTAAAAATGTGTAAATCTACACGTTTACAGACTTGGGTGTTGCATTTGTAACATTCAGATTTGTGAGTCTTCAGAGGTGGTGTATTGGTTAACCCCCACCACACACACACACACACACACACACACACACACACACACACACACACACACACACACACACACACACACACACACACACACACACACACACACACACACACACACACACACACACCCCACAGGAGGAAAAGAACAGAACATCTACCTCTACCGGCTAGGATAAAATTAGGCTAAAATCCTCCGACAATTCCCTCTCTTTGCGTTTCAGTTTAAAATATTTAAAAAATGCCAAATAACGGGATGGACTGCAAATATTTAGGAGAGGTGTTGGAGTAAAGTTGAGGGCAAGTGTGAGTTAGAAGAAGTGTCTCGTTCCTTTGAGAAGCAGAACTCCAGGCGAGAGATTTACTCTGCATCTCCTGCACACCAAGAACAAAGACAAAGGACAACAAAGAATAAGGAATAAAGAGTTCCCTCTACTGTCTCCCACAAGCTCCGTCTTAAAGAACAAAACTAATGCTGGACGCCGAGCCAGACCAGCTTCCCTCCCGAGCTCTCAATCATTTTCTGTAATTCGCCGTCGGAGCGAACGAGGCAACGGGGTTAACAAGGGATGTTAACCCATGCAAATGCAGCCCTCCACTGAATACCCCCCGGGTGCTCCAAAAGGCGAGGAAGACGAAGCCGAAGAAGCAGGAGAGGTGTGAAGTGTGAAGAGCTGCTGGTTATTCTGCAGATCACCCGAGGAGCCAGGAAGGAAAGAATAATAGCAATAAACACGGGTGAAGCAGCAGATTGTTTGCACTGCAGGTTTTGTCTATAATCCACATTTCACTTTTATATCTTCTGTTCTCACTTTCATTTTCCCCAACATTTGTTTCCCAGAAAAATAGTAATAATCCAAGATGATAATACTCTCCTACATGTTTTGAAGAGTCCCATGGTACTTAAACAGACTATTATTGTCCTATTATCAGGCCTTTAATGATCACTGAAACAGTGTATAGAATGGAAGTGATGTAATATTGCCATTGAAACTAATAAATCTTTACTGCTATAGACTCCACTTGATTCCAGTTGGAGCTCTTGAGGTTTCTTAGTGTGTTTTAGAATAATAAGTAGGTGGCTTAACAGATTGGTAGCCACTTAGCGGCTTCTACTGCAGTATTGTAAATGAGTCTCATTAACGAGTCTCTCCTGAATGCCTCTCACCGTAGATCCACGTGCGTCTGCGATCCAACTGCTCCTTCCGGCCTCCATCTGACCCTTCGGTGCCCTTGGTAATGGTAGGACCAGGCACGGGCGTCGCCCCCTTCATCGGCTTTCTCCAACAAAGGTACCTGCATTTAATAATGATCTCACAGGCTGTTTGGAAGGACGCAGTGTGCAGTTCTTTACAGTTAAAGCACCCCAATGGGCATTCACACTAAACAGGTTGATTGTCTCCACCAGGGGTGCCCAATACGTCCATTGCGAAGGTAATGTGGGTAGATCGCATGGCATTGAAAAAAAAAGTTAGCCTATTGTTAAAAGTTACCTGACACCTGCAAGTGCGCCGGCAACGGCACTGGCATCGTTCTGCAGTACTTAAGGAAGTTGCCGTCGCCGTGGAAAATCACGGACAGCACCCCCCCCCCTTATGTAGGTAGATCATTTTGACTTGGTCATTTTAAAAGTAGCTCCCAAGCTGAAAAAGTGTGGGCACCCCTGGGCTACACTTATGTGGTGTAATCTGCATCTACCATCTGACGACTTAAGAACTCTCACTTACAAGCAGAGTAAATGATGACATCATGTTTGTCTCACAGGACACCGTAAATCGAAGCGTTAGGCCTCATGATCACGTCAGGGATTATTTCACATACTTCACTAAGTCTCAACATAAATAAATAAAGCGTGCTGCAGCAAACACGTTTATGACTTAGTCTATAATGAACAGCTGCAAGTCCAAAGAGCGCAGGGGGCGTTATTGATTGGAATGTAAAGAGTCCAGTAGGCGGTGGCCATGTTGTTGAAGTAAATCATCACTGGTAATTGCTGAGGAGGTGTTCTGGGGGTGATGGACTGCCTGCTGAGCACTTCTCAGCACTCGCCAGCTTATTCAACCATATCCTTGAATCTGAACGGTTGGAAAAAAAAAAAAACACAGCCGCACGCGTTTTGCACGGCTCAGTTTATGTTTTATTTCATATTTTTACGATGGTGAGAATTGAAAGTCCATAGTGAGATTGCAAGACGAAGAGCCTGTCGCAAGGATTTAATGTGACTGAAGCGCCTCTATCCAGGCCGGCGCCCGTCTGGTGAACTGGGCCAAGAGCCGCTGTCGCCTGTCAGAATGAGGCTTAAGCCCCTTTGCTGTTGTCAGGCTGACATGTCTAACTCTTGGGTGGCTTTGTATAAATGAGGTTGCGCCCCAGTCGGCTGCAATTGTCTCTAAATCCCCCAGACAGCTGCTGTGTTGTGGGGTCAGTGGCGATTGCACAGCGACAAAGCGCCGGTAGATGATTGTGTTTGTAAGATTGTGTGCTTCAGACTCACAGCTGGCTACTGTGCGGTGACGGGTTTAGAGAGTGATGAATGGTCATGTAGGGTGAGAGGTGCTGACGCCTTTGGGATGTAAAAGCACCGATGATAGTGCATATTATGGGGCTGACCCGGTCACGCCTCTCTCCTACGGGGAGACTGTGAGAAATGATCAAGGTTGAACCACAGGGATCAGTGATATGTGATATCAGCCTCGCTTTGATCCCGACAGTGGTGCCCAAATATTGCTCTTAGAATCTTATTTCACATTTTATATCGCTGTCCTCTTGAGGCCGTCCGGTCACTGTGAGGAAATCATCCGGACCTTGATTGATTGTGGAATTCTTTGTTTCATAAAATCGCAACTTGAGATCCCGCAAGTAACGTGTCCCCTACAAGTTCAATGCTTGATCGTCAGAAATTCTGTCTACCTCTGACAAAGAGGTTTTGATTTCATCCACCCACACATACACACACTGTTTGTCTGTGTGTTTGATTGTTTGATAGAAGGATTATTAACCAATTTTGACAAATCTTGCTGGGTGGTGGTGGATAATCACTCATTTAACTAGAGATAGAGATTGAGATGTTTACTTTTAGAAGCTGCTCTAAGGGGAAAACATTCTGCTATACTGCTATACCATAAACTATTACTTGTTACCACATGAGCCAGATCTGCTAGATTAAACTGTATGCCTGGAATTTCAGTTTTGATATATCTGCAACAGTTACAATAATAGATCCAGAATGTCAGTAAATCCAGTCTCCTTTGCCTGTCGGTCCCTTTCTCTCCTTCCCTTTCTCTTCCTCTGTCCTGGGTTTTGTGGTGAACAACCTGTGAGCGACATTGCACAGAGCCGAACTTGAGATTCCAAACAAAGCCTCAGCTGCTGATGGTGCACTCTGATACGAGATAACAATCACCATTTTGTCAGCAGGACGCTGATCTGCCTCAAGGCCCGAGGAGGGTCCTGTTAGCAACAAAACAACACAGGGACACTTCGATCCTCCTCGCCTCTACCCCCTTCCACCCCTGCCAACCTCATCTGTCAATCGATGGCTGTTTTCAAAAGTACTTTGTACTAGTTTGTAGAGGTGGTAACAAGTGGAAGAAGAAAGGCGATGAAAGGTCACAGGCTCGCTTGGTGGTACCGAGAGATTTTAAGAAGCCTGCTAAGTAGTCTGGTATTGATTACTGTGGTCTGGATGGAGGGATGCATTATGGAGATTGTGATTTAAAGGCGTTCCATTGTTGCGTCTGAAAAGTTAAATGAGTAAAGAGGATTTTTAAATTAAATCCGAGTTGTTTTTGGATGTAATTTTGAACGATAATTTCAGTGATGAAGTCAGGAGCTGTTGTTTGTTTCATTCTTTCTTTGTAGATTTCTTTCTTTCATTGTTTTCCGCCCTAGAAAAGCTTTCAGCACCGCTCACACTGAGCTACAAAGAGAACAGATAGGAAGTATAGAGATAATTGAGATATTTACTAGGTCTTCACCTCCACATCCCATGCAGTTTCCCCCACCTGCTGATCATCTGAATGATGTTGAAAGTCCCCCCCCCCCCCCCTGATTTCGACCCCAAATGGAGTGCACTGCAGATGCTGCCTCCCCCTGGGTCTGTATTGCAGGCTGTTATAGCACGGAGATGTGATGTGATTTGTATTCAGGGAAGGCGCCGGTGTGGTCTGCTCAGAATGGAATCCAGGTTTTTCATATTGGTATTGATCCCTTTAGGGCAGGCGGCGGGAGGAGAGAGACAAGCCCACTAAAATTAGTTTACTTGAGGATGTTTGCAGATCACAAGAATCTCGTCCCAGATGCTAATGGCTGTGATCTGAGCATGTGGGAGTAAGTAGGCCAGACGGCTCCCCTCACCAGGCTGCGCCCACACACACGCTCCCATCAGCCGCTCCATTTGTCATTAATTTAATAGCAGGAATGGTTTGCTTTATATACTCACAAATAGGCCTTTGCAGCGATTTTTTGTTGTCTCCCTGATGATAAATATTAGCTTATTAATTTTTATGCACCGTGCAACCATCACGCTGGAGAGTTGGCTGCCATTTAACTTTGTGCCTGCTGTGAAGCACAAAGGATGACAGCCAGTGGATGAATAGCAAAGGATGGCGCTCGAGGGGAAGCGGCACCTTATCCTGGGCCTGCAGCAGCGCAGCACAAAGGGCCGGGTTTCTGTGCCTCTCTGTGGTATTCCGCAGCTCCTCGTGACGGTCGGTCACTTCAACGCCTCTGTCTTCTCGTCCTCGCCTGGCATTCCCACCAAACGGGCAGAGAACAGAACGCTCGGGCCCCTCAGAGATTCCACTGACTGATGGCATCATGAAAGGTTTCGGGAGGTCAACTGTTTTTTTGTTGCTGTTTTTTTTTGTATCTGGCAGAGAGCTGTCACCTCTGCAGCAGGTGTGCGACAGAGATACCGGCAATCCTCACTGACACTTTGTGCCGCGGAGTTGCCACTACTTTGCAAAGGATTCTGGGAGATTTGCTAAACTTCCCGAGCCACGAGAGGGGTCACTTGTTTTGCAGGCAACGGCTTTGCATGCAAGCACCAGACATCCAGACATCAACACACACACTCGCACAAGCCCCACTCTCACTTTCAGCAGCTGTTTACACTGATATGATCTATGCTTTGGTTTGGGTGAAATGTAATATTTGATAAAATGTCGTTCCCATGCATTTGGCAATTGTGGCACTCGGTGTCATCGCAGACGACTGCTCTTCTTTAACCTCTGCTGGGAGGAAGGACTCTTTCTCTCCTCCATATGGTCTGCTCCTCTGTTCATATTGATTGACTGCCAACTCTGCTCTCTTTGTTTGACTTTCAGGGATAGGGAGATGCAGGAGAACCCCCAGGCTGTGTTCGGGGAGACCTGGCTGTTCTTTGGTTGCCGCCACAGAGACGGAGACTACCTGTTCAGGTGAGACTGATTTTGTTGGATGGTCGAGTTTGTTTTTGGCCCCAATAAATGATAAATAAGAATAATAAGAAAAACTTTTTTAGTGAGGTTCTGGAATCTAAAGAATTCTATACAATTTGGCACAGCATTTCCATAGATTTCAATTATAAAAGATTTCCAGACTTACATACTTTTCCAGACACTGAGTACCACCAGTAGTACACCAGGGAACCACTGAGGGACAAATGTTAAACACGCATGCCTGCTAAATTTTGACTGTGCAGAAGAATTATAATTATGCATCCCTGTCACACACACGTCCTATCAGAAGATGCAACATTATTCTCAAATATATAGAATAGATGCTGTATTAATAGATGGAAATTAAATACTAACCGTACATCACAGTTAAGCTTGCATACACACACCTCTCCATTTATGAGCCATGTAAGTCTAAAAGAATGCATTTCTTATTGATTAAGTAAATGTATAAATATGAGCTATACTTTCACAAACACATCCAGGCCTTGTTTGGTCTTCACAGATCACTGTCATATACTGTATGCACACAGACATACTATATTCTGTATCTGAATCCGCTTCTTTCCAAGCCCACGACCTTCCTATTGATTTCTGCGTCCTTGGAAAGCACAAACAGTCTTCTTTCCTGAGTCTCTTATGTGTCTATAATGGAGGAGGTATGAAGCTCTGGGGTTAAAGATGTAAGATCTATAGGTAGAACACGTTCACACTTCACAATGTTGTTCAGCCAAGGCCACACGCATCTTCTAGGATTGAAAAGGTATTGTTACTGGTTAACATGTGGGTAGTGGTTCCCTGCTCGACACTGGGATGAGGTTGAGTCCCAACCAGTAACAAAAGAGTGGAATTGGTAGTACAGAGAGGATTACATTTTTATCCAGCATAAACTATTTAGGGAGTCCATCCCATCCCTTTCCATGGGCATTGTATTGATCATTGGATTGGCTTCTTTTGTTATTATAGAGTTGTGAACCTGCGTCACCTCGGTTTGATCAGTTAATGTTGATCAACTCTCTCCTGACTAGCCGCTGATTGATTCCAATCGGAATTGGCGGCAAACAAGCACCTTGAGGCTGCTGTGCTGATAAAGTTCTGCTCTGCAGGATTAAACGGCCCGAATAGATTAGCATAGTTAATGACAAAGCGAACGGATCACAGAGCGTGTTGTTTGTCCCCGTTTGCTTCCCCTATATCCTTTAGTTAAATGCCGCCTCGCAGTTGGGTAGTAGGTGTGTTTGTTCACAGCGTGGTTTTCTCTGTGGCACGCCTCGCACACAGTGTTGACCAATGTGATTAAGTCTGTGCTTTATGAGCCACCCGTGAAGAGTTGCACTCAATTTAAATAGGTTATCAAAACCAGCGAGTACCTGCAGCAGAAGAAGTTCGTCTCTGCAGGATTCCTCTCCGCAGTTTGGCATCAGAGTCGTGTTTGTCTGCAATTTGTCAACCTCCCTTCCAAAGCAAAAAAAGAATGAATCGGAGTGGATAAATGTAGAGCAATTAGCACATTGCATGGAGGATGCCAATCTGCCTGCCTGTCACATCAAGCGGACATGCAGCTCTGCCCTCTCCCCTCCATCGCACTCATCCTTTACCCTCTTTCATAATTCCCAGCCTCCTTATGGAACACAATTGTATGCTGTGTGAGGAAACATGACCGGAAGGGCTGCTGGTTTCTCATTAGGCTCCAGGATATTGCCATGGGCTGTTTTCTGTGCGAATACACCTGAGGTGTCTGGCAGGTTTGTCTTTCAGAATCCTCAGTTCCGCTCACAAGGTTGTCAGTTGGCATCCGGGCTCCTTTAAATTCATGTGGATGCTGTAATATTGGAGCAGACTCGCTTATCAAAGGAGTCAAACTAAAGAATTGGTGATAATGTCCGTCCAAGCAAAGGTTTGATGGCAACAACTTCATTCATATTGAAAAAAAATAAGGGAACAAAAGCAACAAAACTTGCTCTCATACTTACATTATTCTCCTACATTATTCTCAATTCACACAGCAATAGTTGTGTATTATTGGAACAAAATGCTTTATTTTAGTCGAGGGGTTACTGCAAGACACAAACCCTCAAGGCGGGGAAGACCTTCACCCCATGATCTTGAGTGTTTGTGTGTGTGTGTCGGCTCATTCTAACTACTTAACGCTAAACAATACGCTCTGAGCCACAATAAAGCTCTCTCTCTCTCTCTCTCTCTCTCTCTCTCTCTCTCGCTCTCTCTCTTTCTCTCTCTCTCTCTCTCTCTCTCTCACTACCTCCCTCTGTCTTTCTTCCTCTCTTTCTTCCCTCCCACCATCTCTATCCAAAGAACCCCAGGCCTTGTAAAAGAACTAAAAAGGGCAGAAAAAGCATCTGGCAAGGAAGCCTCTGATATGCGGCGAGATCATGCCCAGCTGAAAGGCAAGGAGTCGCAATTGTAAAAAGATGCTTAAAACCGAGGCGCGACCTTGTTTATGAAAATCCATATTCTTCTCTCGTTAAACAAGAGATCTGCTCGGTGGGTGCAGTTTCTTTTGCTCAGACCTTTTACACATCGAGCTCGACAGGTTTGTTTGTTCTGAGGATGTGTTCTGTGGGCTGAACTGTACGTTTCAGTCTCTCTGAATATCTTAGAGGAGTGTTAGATGTGAAACTCCGCTCGTTAAAAGCATTACGAGGCATGTTCCTGTATTAATCCTGTTTTTTTAGGACTGATAATGAAGTGTTTTGAAGCAGTCAGTTCTGTTACAAATGTCATGTAACCACCATAATCAGACTGAAAATGGCGTAAATCAGCACTACATTGTTTATTTTCCTTTAAATGCAGAATTAAGAGAAATTAAGAGCCTACTAGGGAAAGTAATGGGAACGTGTCCTCATTGTACCCACATCATCTCCCTTTCATGATCAGATTATCTCCAAGTTTTGTCCTTTGGCTGCATCTGCAAAGAGTCCTGGCTGTGATTATTTTAGGAGAACTTAGCGATTCATCACCACAGCAGTTTTCATCACAGGAAACTTGATTTGGACTTCAAATTTGGATGTGTCTCTGCATCCCTTTTCCTCGTTCCAGAGAGGAGCTGGAGGGGTTTGTTTCGAGCGGTACCTTAAGCCACCTCAAAGTGGGTTTCTCCAGAGACAACCAGAAGGAGGATGAGGAGGCTGCGGTGGAGGAGAAGGAGGTCTCTGCTGCAATGAAACCACCCAGATACGTCCAACACAATCTGCTCCGTAACAGTGAAGGCATCATGGACATACTGCTCCAGCAGAATGGGCGCCTCTATGTCTGCGGGTAAGACTGAGCCGGATTATACAAGTTATTAATTTAACATTTTTTCACTATTTTACATTTATATCCGCTTGTCTCCTACTGGCCCTGAACAACTCCAACTCAACTGGACTGCAACTACGGTGCCTTGCTCAAGGGCAAGTTGATGAGAGTGAAGATTCTTAGAAATTCTTATTTTATTCATATTCTCCTACTCACTTTCAAAATACAATCTGGCAAAGACAGAATTTCAGAACGGAATCTGAGATTAATGATTAAAACGGCAGCAGAAACAACACAAAGCTGAGGAGACAAAGCAGAGCACTCTGGGCGTACGCATGCTATGCATCATCTTCGAGTAAATGACCTCACAGTCAGAAAGTATCCGTTAAGGCCTACAGGCTGATGAATCTCCTCCTACACAAACAGCAGCGCTCTCAAAATGACTTCCTTTCCTCAGCAATTCACCAACAGCCTCTTCCTTTATCGCATCCATCTCTCTCTCCCTCTCTCTCCCTCACCAGGGACGCCAAGAACATGGCCAAGGACCTGAACGACACCCTGGTGGAGATGATCAAGTCGCGGCTGCGCGCGGATCAACTGGAGGCCATGAAGACACTGGCGGGGATGAGAGAGGAGAAGCGGTACTTACAGGACATCTGGGGCTGACCGGGGGCGGGCGGGTGGAGGGAGGAGGAGGGAGGGAGGAAGAGAGGAAAAGGAGGCAATGAGGCGGCGATGAGGCGATGAGACAACCCCTGGGCTGTTTCTACACCTTTAGAAAAAAAATCAGTGTGCTCAGCCAAAACCTGAAGTAAATGTAAAGTCCGAAGCCCCCGAGGGTAGTTTTCAACAACTCACGCAACCAAACTCAGATGGATTGTACCGTGCTGACCTGTGGATATCGGTTCACTACATCATTTTGGCTCGCCGCTTGTTTGAAAAGAAATGACCTTGGTCAGGGCAATGGCAGTGGAGATTGGTCCTGCGGTGTGAAAATGCTTTTAGTGTCGACAACCCGGTTGAAGTGAAAGCCAGCTCTGTTGTCTGCTGTCACTTCAGCCACTGTGATGCCCTGATTTTGATGGGAATGAAATAAGAGTATCACGCCACAGTAGATTGCCCCAACATAGCAATCTGTAGCCCACACACACACATACACGCACAGAATTGTCATTCATTGAAGACATTTTTTCGTTGTGAATAGTGCACAAACCAACCTACTGTCGCCACACACACACACACACACACACACACACACACACACACACACACACACACACACACACACACACACACACACACACACACACACACACACACCATCTACCTCAGGGGTCGCAATCATCCAAAACACACACTTGCTCCAGTTTTGAGTGGTTCTGGTCTCCGTTTAAGTTCTGATCTATTCTCAAATTCAACAAAAAACAAATGTATAGAAGAAATGAAATAATCGTCATCGCAGCAGCTGTGCGCGCAGTTTACGTTATGATGTCACCTTCCCTGGAGTAATGAAGGTAGGTATTAATGACTGTGATCGCAGCAAAGGTCAAAGCACATTTCATAAACGAAGCCCACGGAGGTGAGGACAGCTCCCAGTCATTTATCATGATAATGTGTTCAACTCTAAGTATGGGGGACATGAATCTCACTGACTCTGACCCGAGCAATTCATCCAACTCACTTTGTTTGTGCCTGTCTGCACCCACAATCTCTTTAGACTGCCAGTTTGGAGTCTAACAAACTCTGCAACTTCTCCCCCCCTGCAAAAACAACAACTTTAGGTGGTCAGACAAACACAGCTGTGCCTTATGTCATCTGGAATTAAATGCATCTCTGAGAAAAAGGCTCTGTGTTTGTGTTGTCTTTTATTTGAGTAAGGCGCTTTAAATGAATGTATTTGAAAAGCATTATGAGTGTCTGAGTGCATTGGACTCAGAGTGCATTTGGGAGAGGAGACCGATGTTTTTTGGCTCATGCCCAAGATGAGATGGACATACTTTAGGAGCATAATGAGCTAAGATTGATCGGGAGGGATTGTTATTTACATTTTGGGATAATTTGATTGTTGAAGGTGACTTTGGTCAGAGGATGTAGGCATAGTCTGCTAATTGAAGGCCTTTGATGATGGGCTTCTTACAGCAGTGTCGGAGCTGCTGCTTCTTGGAATTAAATCTTCTTAAGGCAGTGTTTTTTTTAACTTCTCTTGTAGGAAGAGGAGAGAAAAACATGTTTACAGTCTCTGCCGTCTGCCGTAGACGACACCCCGCTAGATGAGTTTTTGAGGCGAGTAAACAAAGCATTCACTGTCGCCCGAGACAATCCCCGGTGGCGAATAATTGGTTTAATAAAGTATTGTAGAAGGTAGAGCTGTCCTCGTGTTTGTCCAAACAGTTTGCCGCGACCCCCCCATCACCCGCGTCTCTCGCTGGTGGAGAGAGGCGGAGGAGGACAAAAAAATCGAGATAATGATTGTTTGTGTGATGAGACTGGTGGCGCTGTTAGGTTTGATACCTCATGAGGATATATAGCCTCTACCTTATGTAAAACTCCAATTTGTTCTTGGTGTGTGCTGCATAAAATAGCACGTATGCCCTCATCTGCATTTAAAAAATGACACGGGCAGAAGACAGAGAGCCTGCCGGGCGCTTCTGTCACCCTATCCAGCACCCACCAAGGACTGATGAAGTTTAAAATTACAGCTTGTTAATTAAAAAGGTTCAAAGTGGCCTTTTTCTTTTTTCTTTTTTGAAATCCCGCAGTGAAACTGAAAGGCAGAGCCGAGGAGCTGGTTGGGGAATAAATCAAGAGTGCTGGAGGTCAGTGTGACTGGAGGACAGCAGCACCTCCATGATAGATACCTCTTGTTAAGACTGGCTTAAATGAAGCAGAAAAATGTGTGCTGGAGATAATGACTGTTATTATGGAAATGCTCAGCAAGCCAAGCAGGGTGATGCTGTTGATTTCCATGAGCTCAGAGGTTTTGTAAAGAGCTGCTTAACATTCAGCTTCTCGGCGCAGAAAGTACAAGTAGTGATGAGGAGAGGAGCCCGGTACCTTCCCTCCACAAGCAGGGCTCCTTAATTAGGTTGGTGACAGTATGTCCAACTCATTTGGCTCAGATCTGTGGATATGACTTCACCTCTAACAATGTAGGGAGGTTTTCTCTTCCAAGAGTCCACAGCTAGAAGTTGCTTGTTGTGGCAAAACTTTGGGGTAATAACCTCTGGTGGAAGTACATGAATATGAGTGTTATTCTCACCTTATTATTTCCAGATCAGCTGTTACAGGTAGGCCACCGCACGGTGAAATCATTGAGTTTGGTTCACTGTACCAGTATATTAGATTGTTTACAGTGGTGGAAGGAGGAAAGAGCACCAGCCCTTCATCCCCAGCATATGTTGGTTGAGAGGCAGGGTGCACACGGGACACAGGACCCCTGCAAAGATGGATGATGGACAGATGGTTGGATGGAAGGAGAGCTCAGATCACATCAGAAAATGGCAATATTGCAGTTTGAAAAATATATCACTCAAATTTGTGTGATTGTGAGTGAATTATGAAATAGAATGATATAATGTGAGGTCCCCTAATTGGAGATGGAATGTTTTGGGCTGAAAGAAACATTCAGATCAGATGGACTTCATGCTCCTGCTATGTGAAATGAGAAAACTCTTTCCCTTCCTAAAGCGCTTCAGACAATATAAAAAGTATAACATGTCCCTCTGTATAGGCAAAGTACTGTAGGTCTGTCAGCACCCTGCAGCTCTACATGGTGATTCATGCTGCTACTTTAGCGGTTGCTGTTGTAAATGTGCATAGGTGGGTCAAGACGCCGTTTTGCAACTCATGGTACGTCTCAAATCTTGCCAACAGGTCCTAAGTCAAGTCCCAAGTCAAGAACGATAAGCCAAGACTTGAGATTTAACATGTGCCTTGTAAAACAACGACTAAATCCAACCTCTGGAAAATTCTGCCTAAGACTGACATTTTCATTCATTTTGAAAGTTGTACTCCTGTCGAAAGCCGTCGCCAGAAAGCTTCACTGTCTCTTCTTTTATTTCCTTCCCCGATCTCAGCCCCACCTGCCTGTTGTATCATTAAAAAAGACACTTCCACTCCATCTCTGCTGTTTTCACTGCAGTCAATGACTTAGAAATGTCAACTCAGCTCTTTGATGTGGCATTGATGACACACACACACTCAGACACACAGCGAGCCAGAGTCAGCCCGGCTGTACAGCGTCCCAGCTGTGCACAAACACTTACCTTCAGCATCTGTCAGCAATACTGGAGGAAAATCTATGTTTTTTTTCTTCTTCCAAAAAAAAAGGCTGTTGCCCCTCTATCGAGTTTCCTGTTCCCACTGTGAGAAAATTAGTGTTGTTCTGGTCTACATTTATTGATGGAGTAGAAGCGCTACCGCGGCGTCCATTCAGCTCAGCAAACATTTGCTGTAATTGATGCTGGCAGGACAAGAATGTATTCACTAGGCAAGAGTTGTTCTCCCCGGGGGGTTTAAAGGAGTATATCTATGTCCAATCCAGCCTCGGATCGCTTACTGGAAACCAATATGTCTGTAACTGTGAAATACACAATCACTGAGGTTACATGTGACCCACTTGCGGAACATTTCTCATCAGCTAGGTGCTATATGTCCAAATATACAGATTTAAAACTGCTTTGATCATCAAATGTGTTATTTATGTTTCAGAAAAGGTTCCTCTCCATCTCCATTAGTTTCCGAAATTTAAAAATTGCACCGGTATTTGCAAACTTGCGACGATAAATGACTACTTAGAAGAATTTATAGTCTCCTTGCCTCCTGACAACTCTTAATGGTTTATGCAAATTGGAGGGTAAGTGCTGAGATGAGACTGTTACGCTTTCAGGGACGGATGGGCTGCAAGGATGGAACGCAAGAATGGGTGGATGGATGACGGAAGATAAGAAGCATGAAAGAATAATCTGGTGGCGTCTGACTCATATGCGTCTGATTAGTTTGATCCGTTGCCATTTTAGTGGCGAACGCTCACGTTGCGTCAGCGTGAAGCTTCATCAATACGTAATGGCTGCAGACGTCCAGATTAATTGACAGTCACTCCACATGCTGGCTGAATCATAACGAAGTTTAAAGGTCGGCTTACATCTAAACATTAATATGAACTATAAAAAGAAGATCAGTGATGTGTCGTAAAATAAAGAACTAGTTTCAATATTACTGACCAAGCAGCCTTGAAATTCCCTGATTTGATGAAGTTAATTTAATTTAAGTTGAAGAAAAGCTTTGCCTGCTCTGATGAATCTGGATTTCTGTGGCGGGGTGCGGACTGTGAGGTCACACTTAGGTGTCAGCAGCATGAATCCATTTTCCACATGGCCAACCAAAATTTTTGTGAATAATGATAATGACGTGACGTTCAAACAACTCATAACATTGTCTCCAGCTTTGAACTGATGATAGTCCTGGAATGTTTCTGAAAACGGTAACTAGAAAGTATAAGTTCAGTGGATAAAGCAGAGGAAGTATCAATTCAAATTGAGAAAATCATAAAAGATGATGAGACATTCAGATAAGAGGCAGAGGGTCACCTTAGCCAGGAAGGTGCCGGAGGAATTTCGCCGTCCACTAACTGAGACTCCACAGTGGAGTCGGCAACTGTCCTAATCTTACCTCTCGGCCCGATAAGCTGCCATGAGCCGTCTGGTGAGTGGGGCTCATCAGCGGCAGATTAATGTTCATCTGTACTGAGAGAGGGATGAACAAAACGCAGTTGAAGTAGAAAGACATTGTAAAGAGGAAGAGATTAACTATGAGGATGTGGAAATGGGTGAAAACATAAAGGGCTGGAGAGAGACAGGAGAGGACTGATGATGGGGGGACACACACACACACACACACACTCACACACACAATTTTGCACATTAATAAAAGCACACTTTGGTCTCTTGTGTAGCAAAGGTCCAAGAGTCATGTAAAAAGCTTATATCTTCATCAAACACACAACATAGTGGAGGTGATAAACGGCCCCACAGGCAAACAAAAGCGCATTAAGGATGTTTAAAAATGACTCAACTGTTTGTGTGATTAATCATCTTCTTGTAAAGTGACGGGTGGTGTGTGTTTAATGGGACAGCTGGGATTTCCCCCGTAATTGCTGTTTTATTGGAAAATCTATACATATGAAGAACAATTACACAGGTTACAGCATTGACTGTTTGTACTGATACAGTGTATCACCGAGTCATGCATCAACACAGAGATTATGTTTGTGTATTCTTTGTTTATTTGAGAAATTGGGTGTTAAATGATTTTGAGGTGATATATGCATGATTAAAACGCTCAGATGAAACATTTGCACGGTAAACATAAGGAGGGAGAACATCCAGTCCATCTCACTTATAAACCTTTAAAACTTCCGTTTGAGAGTTATGTTAAGTATTTGCAGTTACACAGACACTGCAGTGGGAGTTTGCCACATATAACAATGCAAGTGACATCATAAAAATGCACTAAATTCACTTTAGTAGACGTTTCTATGATTCTGAAGTTCGCTAAAGGGTAAAGCCAACTAAAACGCCCACTGATTCTTAAGGCGGATCAATAATACTTACTACTGTAGAAACTTTTACAATAAATAACAATTAATACAAGAAAACCATTTGGTTTCATAGTATAGAATTGATGTACGCTACAGGCAAACATCAGCTTTATCCAGAGGTTAAACACGGCACATTGTTTTGGAAGCTGTGATGCGGTACCACAGCTGTTGCTAAGTAACTAGTTTGGGAGCTCATCTCTTCATCACTGCACCATACTAATATTAGGGAGGCATTTGAAATTTGCAGTCAACACATGTTAGCGTTGAAGATGACGCTTGAAGCGGCAGCAACATGAAATGCTTTAAATTATGATGCAGAATCAATGTTTATAATAGAAGAAGTGATGGGCCTGAGAGCTCTCAGTCCACCTTAAGTGGAGGATCCTGCACCACCATAGAAGGCTCACCAGGTGTTTTCACTCATCCTCCCTGCACGGTTGTGAAGAATCAAAGTTTTGACGTGCATGTAAATGAATATTGACAATGTCCATAATCCTGCTGCTACATCAAAAAGCTAATTTTGATGTGACGACCAAGATGGCAGCCAAATACGATCGCTTCAGTGCTTCACTGGCAACTTTTTCCATCAGTGTTTGATATTGTGATTGACCTACTTCACAGTAAACTACTTTAATCCTTTACTGCTTGAGAGACAAAGCTGTCCAAGTAATCTCCATCCATCTCCCTTCACAAGGAAGGAAATTTGATGTTTTGAACCGTCTAGCATTATTTGGATCAGAGATCCCAGACTGAGAGGTCCCACATCACTCTATTTGATCTGCACAGCTCTCTGTGGAATTTTTATTTTACAAATTACAGAGATGATGATATCACTGATGATCTCCGCAACTATTTTGCAATGCAGAGGGTTGGAGTTAAATTTAGTGCAGAGAGTGAGGCAGCCTGGACAAAGAGGGAGCTACAACTCCACAAATGCATTACTTTTGATGTGGCTTTGTTGCCAGTTCTAAGCTCATTTCAGGTTCTTGTGCTGGTTTTTTAACATCAGCAGTAAACTATCACGAGAAGCCAGTGATTCACTTTATTACAGTTTTTATTTCTTCTGTCCAGTCCAATGGTTTTCAGTCCTGGGGCCCAGACCCACAGTAATGCTCGTTTTTACACCCACCAGCCAGATATGGACCCTGATCCAACTACCAGCATCGCTCGTTTGGTCACATCCCTGTTTCTCTTCTCTACTCCTGTATCAGCAAAATCGGTGCTGGTCTTTCTACTTTAATGACTGTATAGGACTATAACATAGGATTTCCCTAAGTGCTCAACCACACACACATACAAACACACAGCTCTAGCTAACCGCTGAAGCCTATATTTTGCTGTCTGTGTGTGGGCTGAAGGTGGGTTTGTGATAAATCACCTTCTTTGACAGATATCAGGGGGTTTTGTGCAAGCTGATGAACTTAGCCCTGAGAAAAGGAGGGATAGAATGAGATATGAGTGCTGAGGATATTCTCTGCTCTAACCTCAGAGGAGGGCGACAAGCCTGAAATCAAAACACCAAAGCAGGCAGGGCTTGGTATGATGTGATGTAAAAGAGACATGTTTACAGTACAAATTTAAAATCAAAAGTTATCAGTTTGTGACCGGTTGCGTGCTCGTTCTGCATAAACTCATGACCATTTCCATTTACTTAGCCCTTGTGTGTGTGTCTGATATGGCTGATTTGTTTGCTTCACCTCTTCAGGTTGGACAATTGACACCTTCATTATTCTTCAAGGATGTGGAATTTAGTGAAAGTTCAACATGTTCAGCAAAAATAACAGCAAACACATTGTGTGGATGTGCAGTGCCTTAAAATTGTCGAGACAGTTGAAAATTTAGGGTCATTTTTTATTCTGAATATGAATGAATATACCCCTGGTGTCTTAGCAGCACAATGCAAATATTACATAATTATTCTAGAGATTAATAAAACATGTACCACCCTACAGAATGCAAAATGCAATGCACTGCACTTTTAAATACAGGTATAATATAAATGAAAAAGAAATTGGGACAATAAACAGAGTTGTTGTGTATTTGGATGCAGATGGAGTTGGATTTGAGGAGAGGGTTGTACCTTTTCTGTTAACACTTCAGGAAACATCCATCCATTCTTCTTCCAACACATGTCCACATGCAGAGGCAGCATGCTGAGCAAAGCAGTCCATATGTCCCTCTTACAAGCCACATCCTCCAGCTGTCTCCTGGGGAAACTTCAAAACTGCTGTTCCTTGGAGTTAAAAGGAGCCAGCTGAGGTGGTTCGATTATCTAATCAGGATGCCTCCTGGACACGTTCCCGGGGACGGATTCCAAGCACATCCAACTGGGAGGAGAAACAATATGAGGTGAGAAAGGTGCCACAGTGACACCCAAGACGTTCAAGACAGTGCTGGTCTCCCTATTGTTTTTAACTCTGATTATTATGATTATTTTTGTTTTTCTTCCGCCAGAAACACGCGATGCATTGCTGTTTTGTTGTAAGGCAATTTGATCATAATATTTTATTGTAATCAAATTGTCTGAATCTCTAAACACTATGTTCTTGATCATTTATTCCTGCTACAGTAGCCGAATGAATAAACATGAAGACTGTGAGAGTTGCGCTCTTATTGGCAGAGTAAGAAGGATGACTCTTACTTATATTTATATTTTCGGTTAGGATTTGATTGAAATTGAAATTATTTGTCTTGTGATTGTTTCATATTATCTCAGCATGACAGCTATGTCTCGATGAATCAGAGTATGTAAGATTGCCGTACTTATTTGCTTCACAGACACCACACTCTTACAACCATGTTGATGCGGACAGGTGTTTGGACCTTCTTACTTGCTTTTAGTCTAGTTAAAAAATGTAATTGCATGAATATCCCCAAAATTGGAGAATCAGCTCCTGTATTCAATAATACGGACAAACCGGCACTTCAAGAGACAATATGTGATCACAATTAACAATACATTAACACACACCAGATAATTGCTGTGTGAATGCAAACTTGATAACGAAACACAATGACACAACATCAATTCATGATACTGGTTGCCTTTTGCAAGCCAGGGGAAAAGAAAGAAAGAGAGAGAGAGAGAGAGAGAGAGAGAGAGAGAGAGAGAGAGAGAGAGAGAGACCTTTGCGGTCCTGTGAGGGCTAATTGCTGGGCCAAAGATGGAGACAAGGCAGCTAATGAGCCAAGTCGCTAATTAGGCACTGATGTCACTGCCCTTTCTACTTTCAAATGCCAAAGTATGTGTGTGGGAGTGTGTGTGTGTGTGTGTGTGTGTGTGTGTGTGAGATGCAGACAAAGAACTTTGCCAACATGCAGCCCCATTTCTATCAGCAGCCCCACAAACCTAAATCTTTTTACAAGAGATCCTTCCTGCATTCATACACATTAATTACAGCATCATACAAACACATAAGATCCTCAATTTCACAACACCTATCCAAGTAATTCCCCAACAGTCTCCATGACTCCCTAAATGCTAATTACTTATTGGCCCTTTTACTCCATGTCTGCACCATGACACATTGTAATTCGCCTGTGATCATCAAGTGCCACGGCTGGTCATTAGCAAGCTGTTGTCATGGCCATTTCCGCCTATAGTATCATTGTAAAATTCCTAGCTGGGAAATGTCAAAACCTTATGGATGACAGTAATATGCAGCTAAAGCTTGTGGTCAGGATGGTGGATGGCTTTATTATTATCCACGCATGTTGTGTTTCTATTGTTTGACGTAGAGCTCAGTCTTTCTCGAATTGTAACCAAGTGGGTTTAATTAATTTACCAAACAACAAACTTATGAACTTATTCCTAATTACAAGCTGACACATGCTGGCAACTGTTGGTGTAGGGAGAAAAAGATGTGTGAAACAGCAGCTAGACGACGAGTCCTTTTTCAAGTTCAGAGGTCATTATTAAGAGAGTAATTGACCGCAGAATGCTTCAGTTGAGCAATTTTAATAGCTCATTAGAGGGAGCTGAGTAATAAAAGATCATTGTTACAGAATAAATATGCAAACTCTTAAACCTGTGTGTGCTGTACAGAGCACCTATGCTATTCTTTCTACTGTCCAGGCAGTTAGACAGGCCTAACTGTGTTAACTTTATGTCTGTGGTAATAGTTTTGCCCTCTGCCCCCCCTGTCTCCCCGATCCCCTCTATAGCCCGGGTGAGCACAGGTTACATATCACAGATTTCTCCCTGTGGGACCTTGGTTGGAGGAGAGGGAGACAATAGCCGGTGTGCAGAGACCTTCAGACTTCTCTCTCTCTCTTTGCTATTTCACCGTTTTCTCCTTCAGCTCCTTATCTGGAGGGCGGAGGAGGTGATGAGACCTCACTGTAATTGCTATAGAACTGGCGATTGGAGAGCTGCCAATCTAATTGCTTGCCATGTCCGCAAGCCCATCAGTCAATGGATGGAAAGGCTCTCAATAGCGTTGACTGGGGTGAGCGTGATTGACCTTTGTTTGGCTAAGAGCTTTGTGTATCGCATTAGCTGAAAGTAAAGATCACGCAGCTTCAATAGGAACTATGGAAAATAGCAGAGTGAGAGGAATCATTTGCCTGCATAAAGATTTCTGCGAATCAGTAGAAATCTAACTGCAAATGGAGGCGATTGAGTTGTTGAAGCTTGTGTTTGTGTGCGTCAGCAGGGCATCAAGTGGTCCTTCAGTGGAAATGGTGCTCCAGCCAGTGTGACCTGCTGGACATTCACTACCTCCATAAGTAGAAGTCTTGCAGTGGTTTAGTTCACCGCCCGCGTGAACAAAGTGAAGGTTGGATCTTACATAAACAATTACAATAACGCACAAAACACCTAAAAGTAACATTCTGCAGTGACAAATCAGAGCGATGGATTTCACACAGATTATATGCCACAGTGCTGATAATAGTGATGTAACCATAATTAACCACATTCAATCTGTCTAAATGTATATATGAGATTTAATGACTCTTGTATCATTGAAGCTGAGACTAAAGAAATGACTACAACAGCTTTCTATTTTTGCTTTCACCTGTGACCTTCTGAGTACAAAGCTGCTTTCGGATGAGCTGCACACCACTGTCGACTTGGCACGGCGAAGACGTGAAGTAATGAGTCTGACATTTTCTCTCCGGCCGCTCACAATAAGGTGCTGTGCATATTCAAGTCCAGCTTGTTCTTAATTTAAATTACCTGACAACAACCTTTTCACTCCAGCAATGCAGAAATTACAAATTATTCATGGTTAACACAGCTCCGGCTCATATCCCAGTTGCGTGAGTTTTGCCGATGGCTTGGAAATTTTGTGCTCGCGCCTCAAACTACTCAGGTGCAGATTGATTGGAGGAGATTTGTAGCACTTTTACCTCTTGGCACCTCACTCCTGTGGCTGCAAAATGAATATGAGTGGGTGACACAGAATACTAAACACACATCGAAAAGGTCAGTCAACATCTAATTGCTCCGTCAACTCAGTCTTTATTCATTGCTTAAATATTTAATGTTGTCATTAAAATTTCAGAGATGGGATAGTCTCATTTCAAATCATTGGGTGGTATCGCCGAGGATCTCATTAAGCATTTTTCATAATGGATGACACATTCCCTGTCAGTAAGATGCTGCTTAACATGGGCGCTCACACCCCCAGGCCATAGCTGCTTGTCTCCAGCGTGTGAAATCTAAAACATACGCAATAAAAATAATGTTTTAACTTATCACAAAAGAAGAAGGATAAGCAAGTACAGCAGCTGCAGTATAGGCAGAGTAATTGTGTAAGTAAGTCTGATTCAAACAGGGAAAATAAGATAATGTGCACAATCTGAGCAGATTTGGGCTTTAAAAGGTTACAGTACACTCAGTTATCTCTCAGAGGAGACGGGATATTATTCAAAGTATCAGCCGCTTTGGGACTTTCATATTCAAGTATAGTTCCATTTACTAGATCTGGATTCCCAAAGATGCCACAAAATCCACTTCATTTTTTTGTGCTTGTGAGTGAGCCATTCTGCACGGATCTGTATCAGCTGACTTGCGTCGCTCTGGCAGGAGCAGCAGCTAGAGCGCAGATATAACCCCCATGCTGAGTCACATACCAAAGAGCAAACTCCGTCGAGCTGGATTAGCACTCACAAGCTCCGGAGCAGGAAGGCAATTACTTGTGCTAACACTGATATCCTCTCTGACACCCCTGGATGACTGATCCCCCCCACCTCACCCTCCCCAGTCCAAGTGTGGATGAGTGTTTATGAAGGAGGGAGAGACGGGGGGAAGTTAATAGATGCTGCATACTGTATATCCCACTGAGGCTCGGATGCAATAAAGACGAACAGCAGTAATGATGTGACACAGTGGACATGTATGTGCATGTGTGTGTGTGTGTCATGGATAGACAGACAGATAGGGACACAGGGAGAGAGAGAGACTAATTTGTACCTGCTATCGAACACGCTGACTTCATTATAAACTGCATTGCACTGGGATCTATGGCAACATACTATATGAGCTTCTTCCCAATCAAAAATGTGCACATGGGCAAAACAATAAACAGCTCTGCAAATCAGCCACTAATTGAGTCATGGAGGGCTGAACTTAATTGTATTGAGGTTTTGGTGTGGCTGCAGTTCAGTGTGGCCTCACTAACACAATTTATGGTGAATAAAATAAATGATCTTTATCCTTTATAATTCTGCTTTGGAAAGAAGCAGAGATTCATTAGTGTTTCTCTCTGCTCTTTATTTTTGCCCTTCAAGTTCAAGACAAAAATAGGAAACAAGTTTGCTTTTAAACAAGTTTGCTGCAAGTTTCTTGCGTAAATTTCTCTGCAAGATTAGATCATCCGAGATCTAATTATCAACTAAACTGCCGTTCGTAACCTATTGGGACGCCGCTGTCTCGTGTCAATAGCAGCATTGCAGAGTCTGTCATACTGACCTTGCTGGAGTGTGTTGGTCAGCGTCCCAGAATAGAATCCGCTGCGTCGCTACGTCTCTCCGAGCTGCTCTGATTAATGTAATCATCATTTGTCATCGTTCATTATGTCATCACGCTGAACGCTGCTTCCTGATTTTAGATAAATGTAACAACTTTCTGGTTTGCTGCGTTTGTGATTTGTTCTAAATGGAGGCTGGGGAACCAACTTCACCATTAGCCCCATTTCCTCCAATTTGTCATCATTGCGACGCCGGAATAACACAATAAACGTGAAACAGAAGCAAGCAAAGAACTTTCTCCCAACTTTTTCCCACAAACCTACTTTCCACTGTAGGAATGCTCTTTTTTTGGGAGCAACCACCCCAAACTTTTGCGCTGTGGTTTTTTTTAAATCTCATATTTCTTTTTTACTTCACAGTTACTCAGATGTCGCTGCTGTATAGCAAGGTCACCCCCACCAGCATATCTATATTTATTTCTCTTTTTTAAGGTTTCACACTGGCAGCCCCACCCTCACACCGCTGATTGCATAGACACCCGCAACACCCACACAAACACACACACAGGCACAATCAGTTATGCAGACACATCCTCATCCACTCCATTCGCCGCATGCGTGCTGTTCTACTCATGCCAAGCTGACTGACAGCCCGTCTCTACGACTGACCTTGACAGGTTTATATTTCTGACAGTCTCTGACAGATGGAGACAGAGAGGAAGGTGTGTGTGTACGTGTATATCAGAGACAGAGATAAAAATCAGGCAGGAATAAAGGGAAATACAGAGGCAGGCAATGGAAACAAAGAGCACTGAAAAGAGAGCGAGAGACAGAGGAAGTGGGTATGAGAGAGAGAGAGAGAGAAAGAGAGAGAGAGAGAGAGAGGGGGGAAGTCGGGCTAAGATAGCGAGCCGTGGAGGATTGAGTGCGGCGTGCATTAAGGACTGTATTGGCTAGTGTGTGCGCTGAATTCCAAGCTCTGCATTTCTATCGGCTGGTGCAGGTGGGTGTAAAAGCTGCAGATGATCCCGGTCGTGGTTCTCCTTAGAGGAAAATGGAACGCCTGTGGCCACTGCTTGGAACAGCCAGCGTGGATCACAGAGCCATTAAACACAACACGGCCTTTTAATCAGCCTTTAACTCAGGGGAAAGCAACACGTAACCTTGACCTGGAGTGCCAATGAAGCTCTCACACACACACACAGATGTGCGTAACAGCTAATTTTCCAAGTGTACCCAAAGTCTAGCCAGTGGCTTGGAGCAAGGTGAGAGCTGAGAGCATTATGTTTTCGAGAGTAAGGAAGGATGACAGGTTTCGTCCTTGGGCTCAGCTGTCAGGAGGCCAGGAGGTTCACACTCACCTGAATACTTTCCTCTAAATTAATTATGACACAGTGAGCACGCCCAGTAACTTTGAGAGGAATCTTGAGACAATTCCCGATTTCTTCCTCAACTTTTTCTCTGCCTCATAAAGTTCTCCTCACCTGTCAGCCAGCATCAGCGTAACACTGGTGTGTCACTTGTGGAACTTCTCCTGCGCAGGTGTCCTGGACATCCAGCGAGGTGATGCCAGAACAGTGACAAGGACGCAAATCCCTGACTTACTTCCTGCGTGTGAACTCCGCCAAATTTGATGGAAGCTGGAAGCGCCGCTGCAGGGGACAGGAAACAGACCTCACAGACATGTGTGCACCGTCTCTGCACCCTCATGCAATAAAATAAACTGGAACGACAAAAACATAATTTGGTGCCAAATCCAAATTTCCACTTGCAGCAATGTTGGCTTGACTTAACTTTAGAGGTGTTATGTTTTGAATGTTAAGATGCTGCAATTTGGACTAATTATCTGCAATAAACTCTCAAAATAACTTCACATAATTTTCCCGGGAAGCCTAAACAAAGTTTTTGTGGATACATAATGGATTAGACACATGCTAAACTCATCTGAGCTCACCTAGACGAAGATTAATGGCTGAAGAACTTCTAGAACTCCATAATATTCATCTGGCACAAATGAATCTTGCACATGAACCTTCAGTCCGTCCCGTCTCTGAGCCCGTCTCTGAGCCCGTTTCTGTCTCTGTCCTCCTCCTCAGACATTCTAGATGCAGTATTGATTCGCTCGCTACAGGAAATCTCCCCTGCTTCTCCCCTCTGCCAGCGTTCACGTCTGAGTTCAGAGATTTTGACTGGAGATGTTTCTGCAGTATTGACGCGTTTGGAAGCTGTAACTCCAGTTTATGAAACGGCGCAATTAAGACCTTCTTCTTAAGGCGAAACCCTGCTGCAGTCGCAGCTTAAAATTACTTAAAAGTACGTTTTAATGGACGTTTTAATGGACACACCATCTTCACCACTTATCCCCAGCTGGAAATAGCTTTCATGCCGGAAAGTGTCTTAAGCTGAGAAAGTCGTTCCCGTTCTGGTCCCATTATTTCCTAATGATGAATCTGTGCTAATGGCGAGTCTCTCCTGTGCTGCTCTGTAGTGCTCACAATGGGCTTCTTGTTAATTGGCCTTTCGACAGTGATGCCCACCCACCGGCGGCCAACTGGGGTTTGATAAATGAGGTGCTCGCTTTCCTTGCACTCCCTCCATGCTTCATGTTTTGAGTCTTGAGTGAAGTGGGTGTTTGTTTTTTCCGCAGCACTTCATGAAGGACGGCGTACGCTTTGATGCGCATGGCCACTCGTAGCAACTGCAAGCTGAGCCGGGCCTGCTTGTGTGTGAACGTGTGTGCGCTGTATTCATAGAGGGAAAAAAAACACCAATAAGATGATCTAACACTGCAAAATTTTGAAATGTTTGATGTCAGAAGGGTTCAACAGGGTGAGATGTTTTAACTAGAAGTGAATATTTCGAGATTTGGATTCAGCAATCGAACAAACATCTCTCAAACTCTTAGAAATGATGGGAATCAATGCTGAAAGTTGTAGTTGGAAGGAAAGTGGCCAAAGTGAAAATCTGGTGAATGGACTCTGTAGCCAAAAACACAAACTAATGGGATGCAAAGAGCTGCAAGATGGCGGCAGGTTTCCTCTAGAGGGCACCTGAACCACCACATTAACCTTAGGTCAACCTCATTTACGAGACGGGGAGGGGGGGATGCGGGCGACCCAGTCTACTCGTCATCATTCAATGCGCAGCTCATCAGTGTTGCATTATTTCATATTTGCTCGCCTCACCTCCGCTGTCCCCTCTGCGTCCTCGCTCACCGGGGAAATATTAGGTAAAAATAGGGTTGATTACGAAAAACTTTTTAAATTGGAACAGCGAGTCGCGTATGTGGGTCAAGACACGTGCTGAGAATAGATTTTCTTTGGTGGTACCTCCTGTGTGGAGCTCAAGTTCACATTCTTGTTTTCATTTTCTGCTTTCCTTCAACATCCTTCTCCGCGTTTGTCCCTACGCCACGTTTATCCCCCCTCCCGCCTCATCTTAATGGACTGATCTATGTGCGGTTCTTCTTCTTCTTGTTTGGTTTCCGGTTGCAGCAGGAGCCTCGGCCTGAACACCGCAACGCGTTGGGGGCTGTGGCTGGTGCCCTTGATGAGACGGCCCTGCTACAGTAAGGCTCATTAGCCAGCAGATGCAAGGTGTCAACGCAGATCACAGCGTCAGACACCGGCAAAAACCTTTGTGCTAAAGTGTGAATAATACATTAGATATTGTTTATAGCCTCCTCTCTCTCTCTCTCCCCCCTTCGACATTATGCAGTCTGGATCCGTCGTCCGCTAATCTGTACAAACCCGAGAGCCGACATCTCGCCCGAGGACACATAACAGCGTCAGGATGCCCGCAGGGTTCACTATCACCTTGCATCACCTATCACCTTGCACACGGCGACGCTGTCCTCTGCAAAACACACAAGAAGTCACCGTGGTAGGACATGTCAGAGAGTGTGAAAATATCTCAGAGGACAATCCCCAATAACACAGACGCTTGCTTTCCTCTGGCCTCCCTCCAATCCTATTTGGATGAGGAAACTGATTAGAGCGTCGCCATGTGCAGGGGCCAAATCAGATCATGTTTGCCGCTCCCAGCTTGATTACTGATTAATTGAAATATCCGCGTAGTGTGAAGACAGACGGAGATGAGCCTCCAGAGACAAGGACTGGAATAATGAGGGTTCGCGGATTTTCACACACACACACACACACACACACACACACACACACACACACACACACACACACACACACACACAGTTCATACTAATTGCTCAATACATCTTGCTCCAAGTTTCCTCATCACAAAAAATCTTCTTTCGAGATTACAAGTTTACAAATGTAAACTCTGGTCGATAAATTAAAACGTTAATATAGTCTGAAGTTATATTTATACTTAGTGCATCAGCGCCAAATTTCCAAGGAGCTGTTAAGTATAATTGATTACGCTGAGGGACAGGTTAAAAGAGACATCAAAGGCAATAATTGCCCGTGTGACATTTTGAATGATAGGCGGCGCCTGTCGAAACAATGAAGGCACTAAATAACAGCGTTTTAAAGAATTGCACCTCGCGGGCCTAAATTAATAAAAGTCTTTGTCCGTGTCCATTAAAACTTGATTTAAACAGCAGTTGGTGTAAGTGCTCTTGAATGGCGTCGGAATAAATCGAAACTTTTCCGACCTCATTCCCTTTTTGTATCCGCATCGTGTTACACTGTGAGAACTGGACGCTGCTCAGCCACTGTAAAGAGGCCTTTAATTGCCATTGTGCCGGGTGATATGGGTCAAACCGACAGCTAGGGTCAGCTCCATAAATCTCCCCCCTTGTCCCGCTCAGACCCCCCTACTTCTCCTCTTCCTCCTGCCATCCTATCGCTCTCCTGTTCTCTTTTTTTGGGATGGAGCCGGGAGCATTAATAAGGAAAAAGTGCTTTAGTTACGCTTCATAAACTTCTACAGCGCAGCCATTTAGGAGCACGAGGAGAAAATAATTTGTCCCCGTCTTGATCTGAGTGTTCTGCTGACAAGAGAGAAAAACGAAAGCTTTGAAAAAAAAAAAAACAGTTTGGAGCCGCTTAAGTGTTCTAAATTGGCCGCATGGAAATTTGGAGTTTGGTTGCGGTAATATAAAATGCATCACATCCCATTTCATCATTCATCATGACCGGGTACAGTGCTGGCTGCTGGCTGCACGGATGATAATGTGCCATCTGCAAATTAGCATAGCCAGCTTCTGTTAGTAGTTGGACATTTGTTGTGTGAAGTAGTGTATTATGTCGAGCTTAGTTACTGTCTCAGTGTCTCACTCTTCTATCTATTCTTCTGTCTATATGCTTCCGTCCAGGGAGGCAGTGGCTCAGAGGGTAGTGCTTCCGCTTGGGAACCGGAGGGTCGCCGGTTCGAGCCCCTGCCGAGGTGCCCCTGAGCAAGTAATGTAATCCACAATGTGTGTGTTTGTGTGTGTGTGTGTCTGTGTCCTTGAATCAAGCGGCACATGGGCGTAAATGTGATGGTGGTGTGTGTTGACGCTAACATGTGTGTTTGTCATCTCTCCCAGGACAAACAGTCCCATCCGTCTCCTCAGCGTGGTAATGGGGCCTCGGGGTGGCGCAAGCTCAGCACCCCTGATCTGTCCTCATTTGGTTGGCATTTCGTTACGGACAAGACACCCCACACACAGCCTGCGATCATCTATTCCTCTTTCTCTACTTAATACTCTCTCTCTCTTTCCATGACAAACACACACTTCTTCATTCCTTGTCTGCATCTCCGCTTTCATGCCACAGCCACAGCATGAGGCAGGATGAGGACAAATTGATATGAAACCCCAGGATGGAAGCCAAGGGGGGTACACACAGCCACCATTGAGCATAAATCCCCTGATGTACTGCTGTGGCGTTTGCTCGATCAGTGCATCCATTCCTCATTATGATGCCTGGAACTTCAGTGGGACGCCTCCATTTGGTGCAGTGGAGATTCACCATCAATAAAAATATGGCACAGTTTTGATTCCAGCTTATGTACATAGCAGTGAGGAGGAGTGTGTGTGCATGTGATGGCACGTGGTGCTGCGGCTGCGCCCCCCCCCCTGAAAAAAAAAGACACCTCCTGTCGCTCCAAGCAGCAGAGTTTCCAGAGGTTTTATGCAGCACAAATAAAGGTGAATAGAGTCGACCTGAGACGAGTGATTTGCCTCTTTTGGCTGGGTGCCAGGGTTGAACGCAGACGGACAGTGTGTGGCGGCGGTTGTGCGCGCCGAAATACCCCTGCGGCTCTAAACGGGAGCCGACAGCAAGCTGAGGCAAAACCTCATCTCGGTTAAAGGCAATTCCCCATCAGAGTGCTCCTCTAGCCCTGAGCTGCCGGGCCAAAAACAAAGCCAGTCAATCTAATCATGAGGAAAGGTGAGAGGAGAGAGACAGAGAGAGAGAGAGAGAGAGAGAGAGAGAGGGAGGGAGGCTGCTTGTATGGGTGTGTATTAAAGAGGGAGAGAGAGTGAGTGGCAGAGAGGGCTTTGCAACAGCAATCCTATGAACTCTGAGGCCCCTGACTGGCTCTCAGAGGTGTTTATGTGTCTAAAACCCAGAATCATTCTGTCCAGCACTGTCCAGATAAAAATTTGTGAGATGATGGAGCCGACTGTTTCTCAGCCCACTCCTGAGCCGCGTCTCTCTTTCTTGCTCTGTAAGGCACCCTCGCTTTTGCACACACGGCGTATCTGTGAGGGTGCACCAACGTACAAAACTTCTTTAAAAATCAAATCTTTAAGCGTGTAGTAACACACACACACACACACACACACACACACACACACACACACACACACGTTTTGGTTTCCTCCGCAGCAAATAGGACTAAAGGGCCATTGTGTAGGTGTGTGAGGTGAGACGAGTGCTGCTGGAGTCTAGTCAGCACTACATGGCTTCCAAGCAGCTGGGTAGCCCTACTGCTGAGCGCTGCAAGTGCAGTACATCTCAATTTGTTCAGGGAGGGATCAAATTCTACCGGCTTGCAAATCTTGCTAAGCTGGAGGCAAAAGCAGGCTATGAATAAATGGAAAACTGTTGGAGGTGCGCTCGAGCCGTGTTTGAACCACCAGAATCCAACCGGAACCTCAATACCTCAATATCTGTATCACAAAAACTGGAGTCGGGCCAAACTAAACAAGTTTGGGATAAGTTGTACATATTCACTCGCTGCTCAAACATCTCCTAACAAACGAAGTATTCTCGCATTTGTGAATATATTGAGTAAAATCTCTTCACATAGTAGGAAAAGTGAAGAAAACTACTTCTTGAAGGGAACAAAACACGGGCTGAAGCCTCTACACACACACACACACACACACACACACACACATACATTCAACAGGGTTGTGTATTTTTTTCAAATTCAAGGCGTTTGAAGTTGGATTTGCCTTTCATCTCACCTCAAACGTCAATTTCACCCCGTGCCGTACAGCCAAAGTGTGCACTCCACTCACCCTGCCCGCATACTTTGCCTGTAGCTGAAACATATAATAGAATTTCCACTAGGGGCCGCATTAGAACAGAATCATCTCAAGCCTGCACACAGTGGAAACTCTTAAGGAGACTTCTGAGTTTGCGGCACGTAAACAAACGCGGTGATGCCCAAGTAGGCGCATTACTGCAGATTCCAAGATCATAGCAGAAAAAGAGGAAACAGTAGAATTTATTTTCCCGATTCTAGGGAAGCAATCTGTCTCCTTCTGCCTTAAGATACCTATATAAACTTTTCAGGACTCAATCACTCTCAGCTCTTCGGAAAGACGCAGAAAAAACCCTAAACCAACACATTTCTACAGACTGAACTTGAGTATGTTCCTTTATTTTCTCCCGTGAGAGTGTGTGTCTCCTCTGACCGGGCAGCAGGTCTGACTCACCGGCGACCGCAGGACTTGAATTGGCGCTGCCGTGCAGGCGACCTGCTGACTCAGGCTGCAGAGGTGCAGTCCTCCTCTGGGGCCTCTGCTGGCCTTCAGCCAGTCTGCTGCTTTCCTTGCTGTAGGATGCCTGGGCTTTTATTTAGCAGGAAAAGACAGAGAATAGCTGAGTTACAGTGCATTTAAAAGTGCAAAATTAAGAACAAACCAGCTCTCCATTTCAAATTCAGACTTAAAAATCATCATGGACGCTTGAGACGCAATCCTCTTTTTGAGATCAGCTCTGTCTAAAATCACCAGAATACTTCACAGTGAATGTATGACAGCTTTCTTGGAGGAGGTCAATCATCCAGTGTGTGTTTGTGTGTCAATCTGAGGCAAAACAACACACAATTGAATCATCTCAAAAAGAAACTACAAACTTTCTTGAATTCCATTTTTGCAGTGGATCCGTGTAGAGGATAAGCATCGTTCACTGAAGAAACCGTGTACAGATAAACAAACGTATCAACAAACATCTCATCCTCCCAGATGTCATGTGAGCCTTATTAATAATCACAAAGGGCTGATTGATGTTATTAAACATTCATTCAGAGCAGTTTGGCCTGAAACTGAAAGTCCTTAAGGGATCAGAGAAGGTTGAAGAGCAGAGGTGGAGATAAGACAACCTCTGTTCTAATTACCTTCATCACTCACTTCAGCCCCTAATGTATCTGATCCTCTTCTGAAAATGAAAAACCTTATCTGCACTAACTGATATTACATTGCTGAGGAGGATCTTTCCCTTGCATATGCAGGCATTTATTGCTGATAGTCCACTTCTTGCTTCCTCAAGGTGGCTGTAGGTGAAAGTAATCACAATTTGGGTGCTGGATTGAAAGGGCATGTTGAAAAAATTAGAGCCCACGTTTGAAGGGTTAATGATCGATTAACATTCACTTACAAAAGGTAAGCAGTGCACAGTGTGACCTTTACTTTATCTGCCCAGTGCAATGTTGATGTTCACGCATTTCATTTGTGCGTCGAGAAAGGAAACATTACTCAGTGCCGGAGACGTGCAAGGTTGCTGGCAGGCAATATGAATACCAAAGCTAAAACTTACATCTACGCATCTACGCACCTACTCCTGAAGAAAACCTTTGAACATTCACAAAATACTGTACAGTTTACAGTTTTTTGTGTTGTTTTCCTGTGTGGAACCCTTAGCCTGGATCAATAGCTCATCACAAGGCCCATTAGTGGGGAGGATGAATCTAATGGGGCACTGAAATGAAGGGTTGGTTTAATTCAGATTGGGAAAGCGTGAGTCTAATTGTTAGTTGTGAGGGAAAGTGGAGCAGGAAAGGATAAGTAATTGCTTTTTGAGATCAGGTTGAAACAAGCAGATTAATCATCTAAACAGCAGTTGTGATTTTCCTAAACATGCAGTGACAGATTGACATTGCTTCACCTGAAAGAGTAGAGCCACACCCAAAGAGATTGATCACATAACTCTGCAACTCTACAGAGATTTGAAGGCTTTTCTGGGGTATTCTAGCCTGCAAATCCCCATAGAGTTGCTCTTTATCAGTCCCCACCAACCCCTGTACATTCAAAACCATTATCTCCAACAAAGAAAGCTCAGATAAGACCGCTGTCTGCTTTCTGTCCAGCATCACTGAGAGTAAACTTGTGTCTGGTGAAAGGGAGATAAGCCTATAACAAACTGAAAACCTATGTTTTATTTTTTTACTCAGGAGTTGGTGGAGACCAAAACAGAGTTAAAGCAGAGTGAGAGTTGGACAGATAGACAGAAATGTGGCTTGACAGGGCTGTAAATGTTGGAAAAGTCTCCGAGACGTGTTACTTTAGCTGCAACAGCTCAATAAGCTGATTTGATAAGATATGTCAGGGCTGTGTGGCTGTCAGGAATCTTTCTTTCTATGTTTTAATGGTCAAAAATGGCTCCTTTCAACTTTAACTTAGAGAGTTTGAAACAGAGGGGAGAAGAAACCGTTGGACTTTAAGCTTATATTTAATCAAAACAAATTGGCCTCCTAAGACTGCAATATTAAAGTTTAATTTTGTTGTAAGCAGCAATCAAATGCATTATATACGAGACTTCCAAGGCCCAAATGTGTGCTTTTATACGATTTTACTCTCAATTATAGGATCCATTAATACCAGAGTTTTAGTCTTAGAAAACACAATGATTGCTTTTCTGGATGCTGTAATGATTATGGAGTAAAACAGGTGCCCAGTCATTACACTTCCTCATTCTCCATTGTTCTCTAGTTAAAGGTAATCAATTTTCTTATGAGCCTGAATCCCTTAAGTGTTTCACTGCCCATGGTGAGTGCTTTCATTAATCAAACAGACACACCGTATACCTCAGAGAGATGCTCAGTTTCTTGGCCATAAACACTGAAAATGCCAGTAAAAACCCCTAAAAAACTGACTTCATAATGTGTAAAAATGAAAGATGATCCAGCAACAGCGGAGGCAATAATAAGAGTTATTTCCACTGTCTTGCTCTCTGCGTGCCCGTATCCATCTCTACTCCCAGCACTCGTCTCCTTCTCCGTCTCTAACTCTCTTTTTTGTCTCACATGAAGGGGCTTAATTCGTCATCCAGCAGGTGATGAGTGCTGTGTTGATAACCCTGACCTCCGTTCTGTCACTAATGAGCTTCCAACCAGGCTCGAGACCCAAAGTCATATAAGCCTTTAAAATGACTTTAATGCTTTACTCAAAGTGTTAGATTTCCCGCAATTCCCAGACAGGAAATTAGAAAGTAGTAAGATTGTACTCCAGATTGGCACTAAAACTAACATAGCTATAACACTGGTAGTGATAGTTGGGGATGTGCCGGTGGTTTGGATAGAGCGGCTGACGATACAGAGCATTAAACGTATAGAAAGGTTTTAAGTGTTGAAATGTATAAATGTACCTCTCCTGCCTCCTGCCTTCCTCCTGTCTGCAAATGTGCGTTTTAAAGCAGGAAAAAACACATTTCTCTCACATCTCCATGTTCTTCCCAGTCAGACATCCTTTGCTTAACATGTGCGTCATGTCTTTTGTCCCATTCTTACATAACCCATCACTGTCAGTTTTTGTGTGGCGGTAGCGAGAGCCGCTGTGTTCCACGGGTCAAAGCCAAAATGCGGCGGAGCAGATGTAATGGAATCAGAATTACAGCGGCGCCTGAAGGGAATAAAAGAGGGTTGTTTTGGAAAATAGACTGATTTTATATTATGGTAGAATTTTTTGCAGCACGTTGTATTAAAGAATTAATTTAAAAAAATGCGCTAACCAGCTTGATGTGCAGATGAAAATGACACAAAAGTCATAAACTGTTCTGTTCTTCTGTTCTTGTTTGTTTCTGTCGTGAAAAGTTTGTGTCTTCCAACAAATCGCCTCTATGAATAACTTACAATTAATCACAGGATAAAGAATGAAACTGTTCTGTCCATTTCTCTTCTTTTTTTTAAACAAATAAAGTTAACAATATTCATATTTATGACTGTGTCTCATTAGTATAAACAGGCCGATGATGAATGTAGCCTGAATTCCAATTAAAACTGAAAAGAGGCCACGTGTGTTGTGCTACCACTGAATAACAATCATTTACACCTTTCAGGGCTGGAATCAATACATTTTTCACCTGATGACATCATAAAGTAGCTTTACTCTCTGTTTGTTTGTTTGGCGATGACTCACCTGCCTCTCCGATTTCCCCACTTGCAGGAGACACAAAAGCACAGACGAAATCAAAATGACTACGGAGAGAAACTCGGCTCTGTTTACAAACTAAAACACGGCACTCTGACTGTCAAAACTAGTTCAGTCGAAATCCGTGAACAATTCAATGCAGAATGAGCTTTGAGCTGCTCTGTGAATAGAGGAGAGGAGGGTTTTAGAGAGGCATACAAAGTTTGGACTAAAATTCTAATTAGAAAATGTGACCTCTGACCCCTGGAAATCTCTCCTATACAATCCTCAGAGGATTGTTCCATTGTAAACCTTCACTAGTAGAGAATACACTCCTCATACTATCGTGGGCTGTATTGTGCTTTCTGTCACTTTCTTTCATCTTTATAAGGTAATATTGTGTTGTATAGTTACACTTTATGTCTCAATTAGTTCTTTATTCTGTTTACACACCTGCTGATGAGACACGCCCACGAGGAATGAGGAAGGAGGAAGGAGGAAGGAGCAGTTTGTGGTTCGGTCTTTTTCCTCTTCCTCCTGATCAGTCAGAACAGAGTTGAGTTGAAGCGATTGTTCCTAAAAATGACCTGTTTTCTCTTGGTGTACACACTGCTGCTACTGCAAAGGAGAATACAAGCGGATTAGTGTGTCCTTTGCAAATTAAAGCAAAGCAAAGGTTTCAAAATGTGACACGAAAATGAAAATAGCAGCACAGAATTCTATCTAATATGTCTCCTTTAACACTCGACTCTTAAGTAAACGCTTATCAAACTGCTGATATAGATAGCATAATACTTGGCCTAATATGCTATCTTTTCCCTCTGGCCAGTATTTAGCTCCAGACGTGTGGTGTAAATACACAGCAAGCTTTGTTTAGATAGGAGCTGGCAGGAACACAGCAACACATATGGCCCTGCTATTTACGCATGAAGAGAATTATGTACAATATGAAGAGAGCCAATGGCCTATTTAATGATATTATTCCAGGGGAAAAAAAATCCATCTGAGCTACTCGAGTGAGTTTGTGATGTAGTGGTGAACATTATCCTGCACAGTTGCTTATAAGAACAGCATTAAAGACGCAGAAATGTGATGGACCACTCCAAAGAGTTATGAGACCTCTCACACTGACGCCTCTATCTCCAAAAACTCTCTGCATTCTTATTCACGCCACCTGTCATAAGAAAATACCAAACATTCAATCTTTACCAACTTGTTTTTTCGCTTGAGTAATTGCAACGCTTGGGACATGATATTGTGTTTGAGTGGGAACCTTGCTCTCTTCATCTCAGCAAATTATCGGCATGCGAGTTTGAGTCAGGCATGTTGTTAACGCAGGAGGAGAGGTTGAGTGGGTACACTGCCAAGGTGAATCGCTGGAGTCGATCAGAGAATATGTCTTTGACTTCAACGACCATACCTACAGATGATTTAAAGGAGGATGAAGGTTTCTTCTGTGGATGTCATTGAGTAATGCATTGACAAACAGCTCCATTGCAGATGAATGGGATCTGACATTGCGGACAGAGAAATAATAGGAGGAGTGATTCACAGGCGCGCCGGCACATTTACCGCTTCATAACTGTCGGAGCTGCAATGAAATACAGATCATCAGGATGTAAAAGTGCACACAAACACTTTCCACAATGTCAGTCTGTCCATTTGTAGCAGCGTGTCAGCTATACGTTTGGTTAGGAAGCCTCTAAAGGTGCCATTGATTGATTGAGACATCACATCCTACACACTGTGTAGTACCACTGCAAATGGACTAAATTACCTTGGAGTTGTACTGCAAGGTTTAAAAGTACATTGATACTGTAACAGGCTGGCAATGGTGGAGTATTACAATAGTGCAAAAGGATTATGGCATTGTAGCATTATGGACAAGAACCACTGCACTGCCATAAGATCCCACATTTAGCATATGTAGTGCATATACAGCTTTACTATGTATACATTATGTTATAGAATTCATAGGCCTGATAAAAGCCTACATTTACATTGGCAGTGTGTATTTCAATGTATAGTTATGGAGATATATGCACCATGGTTAGTATGACTTCATTCTATATGGAAACACAGATTGATTCAGTTATTTAATTCTACTGCACATAATTGAGTAACTGACTCACAGCCTCAACCACAATTTCTACTACAAAAGGAGATACGACACCTGGAAATACTTCTTGTGTATATTTTCGGTCCTTCTGGCTGAAGACAACAACATTGTGTAATTTAGTGTCATGACAACAGGGAAATAGAACAAAGAAGAACCGCAATACAGGCAATTTAACATACTTCAGGTCTCACACAGATTATATGAAACAGTGCAGGTGAGGGTGATAAGACGTGTATGTGTGTGTGTGTGTGTGTGTGTGTGTGTGTGTATGTGTGTGTGTGTGTGTGTGTGTGTGTGTGTGTGTGTGTGTGTGTGCGTGCGTGTGTGTGATTATGGCTTGATTGGCAATCCAGGGATCCTGAGTGCTGTGTTGACTGTGGAGTCATTTTATTTTACATCCTGGCATTTTTTACAAGCTTTTTCCACTCACTTAAAACACTTGAATTAACAGCTTCTGCAAACATAACAAAGATGATAAAATATGATAAAAGCAGCACTCAAAATGTAGTTGTTTAGGTTTGGTATGTTAAGAGTCTGAACCACCATACATTAGGTCAGACACTTCCTTTTATCATCATATTATCATCATATTATCTGGAAACGCGGGTCGCAAATCATTTGGTTTACACGGCACATAAATGGAGATGGTTTAATTTATAGGCAAATAATGTTTAATTGTGACACTAGAGTTGTATCAGGTGTTATTGATGTGCATGGCTCCTCTCTCTAAATACGTCCTTTATGACAGAAATAAGTACAGAACACTTGAAGTGGTTTTCTTCTACTGCACTGTGTGAAAATGCAAATCCGTTGCCTTGAGAGTCGTGTAAGTGCTGTGCTGCTGCTTCATCGCAACAGAAGACATGAATAAAGAATTAATGATCACCAAATGACTGTTAAACATGCTTTCTGTGCATGAGAATCAACTTCAGTGTGGGATAATGAGCATATATCTATGGAGGAAATACACAACTCATTGCCTGGAAAACTGCTAGAAACCTCATCTGGTGTTTAATTGCACGGTGCAGATGGCAGCATAATGACAGAAATATATATATATTAATGATGATATCATTATCATTATAGCTTAGTTTTCAAAATCCAATGATCGTATTCATTAGGTTATTGAATACTGGAATAATTCACATACAAGTACAAGGGTTGATTGATAAGTTATGACCCCTGAAAAATGGATAGCAGTATGGTAAGATTTTGCAGACGTGATATCATTCCTTTAGTTTGCATCAGCTGTAATCGTTTAGTACAGGATTAATTCTGTACTCATACTTTTCAGATTTGGCTCCCTCAGATGTTCAGCTGTTATCATACAGGAACAAAGCAAATCATAAATAACTGCATCTTTACAAACTTCCGATTGCAAGGCTCAGAATTTATCAATCGAACCTCATAGTTCCCCCGATACTTCACCTTGAATGGAGGACAGTCATCAGTGATCCTTGTGAGAGGGCGGGCAGTGACAGAGGCCTTGTGTTATGAAGTCTCTCCCCCCCTGCACAGACCGAGGGTGCCAGAGCAGCTGGACTCGCCGAGGAGAATCAGGGCTTGTGGGGAAGCTGGCAGGAGAAGATGGAGGACACATAGTGAGTAATTGGAACACAGCAATATCCGCCATCTTGGCTCGTTACCTAAATAAAAGCTTTGATTGAAGTGAATGGGCCCATAAATGGTTCTGCCTGAGCCGATAAGCTTTGCCGTGGCTTGGCTGGTGTCATGAGGCTCTTGGCATCCCAGAGGACTGTTGGCTTCCTGCAGCCAAGACCTGGAATCGCATCATGGGCACCTGGGATTCCAGATGTCTCGGGTTGGGATCGATGGTGGCATCTCTCAACTGGCACCAGCGCCCGTGGAGACATTTATCCTTCGTCCTGGCATGCACAGCAGCGCTCGAGGGGACGTGCCAGCTTCCGACCTACCCACACATATCTGCCTCCCTTCTGTCTGAGATGGAGAGCAAAGGAGGGCTCTTGTCCCATCCGGAAATTTGGAGAACATCTCGAAAACAGTGGAGAAGTCAAGAAACCAACCTTATCCACCATGTGACTAGAAGATTACATAATGGAGCTTTATTTGTCTCGGTTAGTCATTAAGGCTATTCACTCCACCACTGGAAATGTGCCTCAGAAGATGAATGGCTGACACATTAATATTAATATCTGTTCCTGGAAAACATGATGGTTTTGCTTATTTCAAAAATTGCACCAATTGAAATTCTTAGCAAGTATTTTGGTTGCTCTTAAGCCTTTAAACTGAAAACTGTCAGAGCTAAAATGAAAACAGAGTGAAGGAAATCACAAGGCTTCATACCAGAACGTGGAACAAACCCGGTCTCGGAAACGGCACGGCAAAGTTTCCACGCTGTACGAAGCTAAATAGGCTGAAATGAGAAAGTAACACTCAGAGATACTGGGACATCTTATTTCTTGCGGAGGGTTTCAGCTGTAAAATTAAACTGAAGTCTATAACAAAAAGCCATTAGACATTAATTTCAACTTGTTTGGTTATAAATGGATTCGTGTCAAGAATTGTGCCAATCATGCGTCATTTTCTTCTTGTTTCCATTTCAACAATCTGCTTTATTCCTACTTGCTTCTAGATAGAGACTCTAATTCCTATTTAATTTGTTTTGAAAGACGTCTAAAGAGGCTGTTTCTCCTCCAGATTTCCCCGAGCCACAATTGGGACCAAATCGGAGCTGTCTGCTGCGGTGTGCTTTTAGATGGCAGGTGCAAGGGGGGGGTAGAGAAGTAAAGCGTGTGCTCTGCTGCATGCATGATGCGGCGCTTTAAGAGCTCCTTTTGGTATTCACAGCTTCAAAGTGACTACAAATATGGCGGCGGATCCACAGGGTTTCATTTTGGCCTCGGGTGAGAAGAGCTGGAGTGAGAGCGAGCGGGCGGCACTTTGTTGTGAAAGGTGGCTACTTGATGGTGTGTGTGTTGGTGTATAATGTATAAGCCTGTTTCAAACGTGGCCCAGTGCTTTCCAATCCATGGCAGGCATCAGTAATCACAGTTATTTTCCTGCCACAAATAACCTCAAAAACTTTCCATGACAGCTCATATATTGTTCAGCTGTCTTCAATCTTCCCTGGAGGATGTTTCATCAACATCTACAGTACCTCCATGCCTCCTCCCGACCCGTGCAAACATAACGCAACAGCTCGTATTCATCACTGCGGCTCTCACCCTGAAAGCATCTATCAGAGCGTGCCGCACCGCCCGCATGGGGTCGCATCCCCAGACTCGCTCAGCTATCACTTTTCATACGACGACTGGGAGGATTAACCACTTGTGCCGGACTCGCGTTGCCACTCAAACCCTCACGTGGAGTCTCAGGGTGCTGATCTTGGAGGATTTGCGCGGTAACAAGGTTGGCGGATGTGCTTCGGGAAGCGCTGTAAGGCCGCGGCGAGGCACGCTGATCCATGCGAATGAGAGAAGATCCCGTCTCGGTGGGATAGGAGGTGTTTAACAGGATGTTCACGCTCTGTTAGCTGCCTGACAGAAACAAACGCACCTGCTCACCTTGTTTGTCACTCGCAGACCCTGAAAACAAAATAGTTAGATGTGCAGAAGAGTCTACCTGCAGGCATATTAGGATTAAATTGTTGAGCACATGTTCAGACCCAAATCCCACTGCGGGTAAAGTATTTCTTCATTTAAATCAAAACTTAAAGTGCTTTCAGTGTTCATTTTGTGCCTTTCTGATGATGAGCCAGCGACTCGCACAACTCACTTTCTGCTGCCCCAGTCATGTGACCTTTAGCCGTGACCTTTAACCAGAAATGCCACTCTGGGAAAGTCATTTATTGTCCTCAGCCGCGCTGTCAGCGTTGGAATGTCACGCGTGTCTGCCTGAGTGAGAGCTGCATAGATCACAGTGCAGACTACTTCCTGGGATGACGCAAGCGCCAAAGAAAGCTTTTAATGGAGCTCCGTATAGATATAGCTGAGGTGCGATTCATACTCGTCAGGGTTCAGAGGGGTCAGCCTGTGCCAAAGCAAACATCATCTGAAAATGCATTCAGAGAACCAACTAACACCCACACACACACACACACACACACACACACACACACACACACACACACACACACACGCTTTCCCCGTGCAGAACTGAAGGACGTAAACCGAGATTGATTCAGAGCCAGAGGGGGAGCCGGGCTGGAGATTGGGCTGGATCAGCATCCCTCCTTCTCTCCTCCACCCCATCCAAACCGGGGTGATTAATAGCACCCCCCTCCATTACCCTCTGAGCACAGATGGGGCGACAGGTTGAAGGTTGATGGAAAACAACGCAGTGTGTGGTGTGTAACGCCGCATCATACAAATTAGAGTTTGGGCTTCTGCTGCCTTGCTCCATTTGTATCCTTCCGACGCTGCCGACGCCATTTGTCACCACTGAGCCCCGCTGAAGACTCCTTTAACACGGGTGGAGGGACCCTCACTCTGCTTTTTCGAGAGATTTATGAAGTGGCGGTGTGAGCACACAGCGCCGTTGGCTTTGGCGTTTTCACTCACTGGAATATCAAAAGCAAACTTGTCAAAGGAAAGCACACACACAAAGGAGGCGTCTCTTACTTCCACACAAGTCCTTCATCCCGGCGTCCTTGCTCTAACCGGGGCCATGTTTTGGTCATTGAAGTGAGAAAATTGGATTGAGTGAGAAAAAGCTTGAACAAATGAACTTGCAGAAAGGATTGCGGAAGAGCGAGCCGGCGTAACACACTCCGACAAGCCTCGTGTATGAAGCAGATTTTAATTTACGCACAATTACACAAGCAAACATGTAAAAAAAAGAAATAAACAAGAAGAAGGGTTAGTTGCAAATGAACCACGGAATAATCCGATATTTGGTGATACATTTGGAGGAGAAACGAGGGGTGATGGTGTAATGGTGGAGGGTCGGCGCTCCGCCCGGGGGTCAAGGAGGAAAGTGTTCCCTAACAGCTGCGTCTGCTCAGTAAACGCCCATGACCATCCTGCCCTCACAGATACAGATTAAGCTCAGAAAGCCAAAGGAATCGGGAACACTATCAAAATTCCAAAAACATTTTTACAAAAAATATAAAAAGGTACGGTGACACAGACTGAACTGGATGCAGGCCCGATGCCGACACGTCTCAGAACGCACACAAACAGCTTTTTTCTTAAAAAAAAAAAGTATTTTTGTTATTGGAACACTCCAGACATTGAGTAAATGTATTTGTAAATACTACAGACATAGGCTTCAAACTAAACTTGCTGTACAAAAAAAATAGGTCTACACCGAGAGTTCAACCACCGCCAGCTGCTTAAAATCTGTAACAGAAGAGGAAGAAGAAGAAGGAGGAGAGAGAGGAGGAGGAACACACACGTGGACGACCCTGGCCACACACTTCAAATATCTACATCCTGATTGTAGGAGCAGAGGTGGATGTTCAACCCGTCTGGACGCAGCGAGACGAAACGGCCGAGGCTGGCGAACGCTGCTCGGCGTTCCCCCGAAACTCTGGAATGTGATCAATCATGCAGACACAAAAGAAGAGGATGGCACAGGGAGAACACCTCGGATGAAGGTCATGCAAAGCGGTTTTCGCGGTGTGTGTGTGTCTCTCGTCTCAAAGACAGGTCTGTTTCCTAGGCGTCAGTGGAAAGATAAAAGGGGTCGTCTCCCTCCGTCTCTTTGAGTCGCTCAATTTTTTTCCCCTTATTTTCGTCCAAGCTGAGGGAAAAGAAACAAAGATATCCGTTTCTCCGCAAGAGTGGAGCTGGAGGTTTCGCCCCCGAAAGTCGAGCTGTCCGTGTGTACCTCAAGGCACCTGATAGAAAGTGGGTGTTTCCTTCCGTTGGTGACAGTGTGTGTGCTGTTCCGATTCGTCCCAGCTGCCGTAGAGTCTGGGAGTGGAACGCAAAAGGCTCACAAATCTCATTACAAAGCACAGAAAGAAGAAAACAAGTCGGCCAAAACCGGGCGATCAGGGAAAAGGAAGGTAGGGGGGCGGGTAGTTCAATGTCCTCTGGCTGTGGGGGATTTGACAGTTCCAGAGGTTAATAGTCATCGTAGGTGTTGAGATCGGTGAAGTACGCGTTGGTGTAGGACTTCCCGGTCAGCTGTGGGTTGAAGTACTTGTTTCTTTCCTCCAGAATCAGGTTGTTTTTGTTGAAGGCCTGTGTGTGTGAGAGAGAGAGAGAGATTCAGTGTGTCGTTCTTTGTTAGGTACAGATCAAATGATTACTCAGCTCAGATGGCAAGGTAAAGCAAATAGATCTAAAAACATAAAAGAAGCATTATGAGCTCATAGGAGAGGAGCAACACAAATCAATGAGAGGCCGCTCGCAAACCAAATCATAAATTTCACAGAGCAAGGTCAAAGCAATCGCAAACTGGCTGGAGAAATGAGAAGCCACCATGAGGGACAGTGGGGAGAGTGGGGTGGGGGTGGGGCGAAATTATTTGGGATGTGGCGTCCGTATGTCCACCTCTGTCATCTCTAATACCCAACACCAGCAGATTTAATGGGCCCCGGATTATTGGCCCGCTAGGACGCGGTCGGCACGTTAAAATTGATCAATCGAGAGTCGCTTTCCAGTTAAACAATAAGGGGGGCGAGCCGCAGGGGCCTCGTCCCGCTGCGCCCGCTTGACATGGTAAACACCCAATTAAACACCCATGGTAAACACCCCTTCTGATGATGTGCCGCCACTGCTCAGTACAACATCAGCAATTTGGCAAATGGATGTGTTGGTACCCAGTGTGTGTGTGTGTATGGAGTGTGTGTGTGCCCCACGTCCCTAGGGGCAGCATAATTCAACACTTGATGATACTGCATTTGCCGCTGATGGATTTTTCCCGACTGACAATAACAGGGGACGAGATGTGTACGCTGGAGCAGAATCTCATAACTTTTGCCTCTTTCCTCCCAATATGTCGTTTGCGCACAAAAGGCAATTACGCTGAAATGCTCCCGCAGCACGAAGGCGTCCCCGCATCCCTGCAGGTGGCCCCCCCGCTGCGCTCAGACGCTTCTTCTTTGCCGCCGCCTCTCGTCTCTCCGCCTTAAACCTCATTAATTGGCTGATGAATGATTATGGCGGCTTGGCACAGTAAAGTGAGTCTGCTTAAAGAACGGGCTGCCAGAGAGGTAACAGAGGGGCATAAAGCACAGCATCACACACATCAGAGGCCTTTCTCAAGGCTGGACCATGGAAGTCAAATCAGAGAGACAAACATGGGAGGAGAAAGAAAAAAGAAACCGTGCAAATGGAAGCACTTGTTGAGTGGGAGAAAGGATGAGGGAAGGGATACACTGCCTTCTCACACGCCTAGCGGGAGAAGGCGGGGCGTCCGGCGGGATGGGAGCAGATGGTGGAATGAAGGGGGGGGCGGGGCGAGTCCGAGCAGAGGAAAGAGAAAACGAAGAGTCTGAACTCCCAACCTGCCGATCACAGGAAGTGCCACGGGAAGCGGAAAGGCGCGGTGTGGGGAAGAGAGGAAGAAGATGGTTTGGGGTGTAGGGGGGGTCAGAAAGTCATTGGGAGGGGGGGGGGGGGGCAATGGAGGGGTGGGGGGGTTGTAGAGGTCAGAGGTTAGTAGAAAATCTCCAGGCCGCGCATGGACACCCCCATGTTAGCAGAGAGAGGCTGGTGCATGGCGGGGTCGTCCAAGGGCAAGAGTACCGACACATCGGGCTGCAGGGGGAGGAGAATAATGGGTAACAGTCATCCTCACAGGAGCCATGGCAACACCAGGCCACACTCATATCACAGAGCTTCACACACACACACAGATCTATGATAATAAACTCATATTCCACCACTCTTGTGCGCTGGAGAAGGTTCAGCGTTTTGCTGGCGATCCGGAGCCAAAACTCTGGTCTCCAAACGCGTGGAGGTGTTCGCTGTTTCTTGCCGTGAACACTCGACGGGCTCGTACTCGACGGGCTCGTACTCGACGGCGGTTAAATATTCATGAAGGCATCCGAAGCGTTTAGTACAGTGAATGAGGTTGGAGGCGCAGTGTGTGTGTGTGTGTGTGTCTCTTGTACAATTAGATGGCGTTGGTTTGTCATGCAGATCCTCTGGTATCTGCTCATATTCATATCCGACACAAACCCGACCGGCCCGACTCCTAAACTGCACGACAGACATCGAGGCTCAGCGATCGAGGCTCTTTGGTCACCTGACCTCTCACCGGCGACGTGATATCTTGGGCGATAACAGCCGGGGGGTAGGAGGTATCCGAGGCGGAGAAGACAGACGCTCCTCCGGGGCTCGTTCTGTCATCTCGCTGTCTTACGTCTTCCGCGGGGCCTCCGGGTGCTGTGGGCGTCCTTTGTCTACGCTCCCAAACGTGAAAGCTTTTGTCTTCCTCTGCATCTGATACCTCCCCCGCTGGCTGCAACTGCTCCACATATCACCCGCTTGGTTGTATCACCAGTTAAACGCAGCTACTACCGATACTTTAGATTCATATTTGTACTAATAACAGGACTGAAGCACCTTCCTATCTGCAAAATGATCACACGTGGAGCTTTTCACCCGCTGAAATTGTAAGAAATCCCCCGTACGTCGCTTCTGGAGCTCCGTTTAAGATAACAAAACTGTGTTAAAGTAACTGAAGCTCCTGTAATTCAGATCTCTGGGAAGAGTTGAAGAAAGAGCTTAGGACAAGCACTAATCACCTTCTCTGTCTGGCTCAACAGGCGCGATGCTATCAGGGTGTAAGTGTGTAAGAGCCCGTCATTGGCTCGGTGAGAGTAGTCGGATCTACAATGGCGATTAAAGGAGTTGAAACGGGGGAGATGTGCAGATGTTAAGCCTCTTCTCTGATCATCTCACTGATAACCCAACGCATTAGTGTGTTATGAGAAAGCAGTGTATGGCTACTGAACACAGGACAAAGACACACACGGAGAGGGGAGGGGAGTGTGCGTGTGCCCGGCTGTCGACTCGCCACACACTCTGGAGGGCATCAGTGCACGACAGCGGAAATCATGCAGTACGAGCGGCGGAGTCACAACTGACGGCGGAGGAAGAAGCAAACCGCGGCCTGAGCTGTCTCCGAGTGTGCCAGCGTGTCACCGGGCTGATTAATGACACGTTAAGAGGAATGCCGCAAAGAAACACTGCCGGAGAGCAAGCGGAGACCCCACTGGGGGGGCCCGGACCTGGGCGACCGACCTTGATGGCTTCCACTGTGTCGTACTTGTCCAGCTTGTTGATGTGGTTGGTGATGCTGGTGTTGAGCGGCGCGGCGGAGATGGGGTGGATGACAGTGGCGTCGTGCGACTGCTGCTGGTAGCGGTGGCAGTAGGAGTAGACCAGCAGCGTGACCAGGCAGCCCAGGATGGAGCTGCTGAGCCCCACGGCGATCATGTGGAAGAGGTTGAAGTCTGGAAGAGAGAGGAGAAGGTGATGAAGAGGATGAATAATATCACTCTTCTTATCTTGTTTCCTCTCTTTCCACCTTAATTCTGTGTGCGTAAGTGGATCTTACATCATCTTCATTAATAAAGCATCACAGCTTTCTGCCAGAGGACGAGCATGTGGGTTGCCAGGGCAACCCACATGCTGCTCATTAAGAAGTAAACTAAACCATTCTGACATTTACATTCCCACATCACAAAGCAGTGGCGACTCATTCCACCTGAGAGTAATGAACCTCGGAAGACACTGTGGAGTTTGAGTGTGACTTTGTCGCGCATCGTGCGACGTCATTCTGTTCGCAGGAAGTTGAGAGATTGATGTGAAAGGCTCATTAACTGGGTGCATGTCAGCCCTGGAGGTGGTATGAGTAATCAGATCATCGTGTTGCTTTGCCCCGTCCTGGGTGTGTTTGGTTTATGCTGAGATCTATGTGCTTAAGCGTAATTGGACTGTGAGTCTAGTACCCAAGATGCATGTTTATACCAGGTGAGAGCAGGTTAATGGAAGCTTATACTGTAGGTCTCCTTGCTCCTTCTCACACACACACACACACACACACCTGCACACACACACATACATTACCTCCACATCGCATCTCCTCCTGGCTGGAGCGTGCAATTGAAACCTCTGTCAAAAGGAGAAAGAGCGGGACAGAAGACAAAGGAATTGGGGCCAAAAACCACACACACACACACACACACACACACACACACACACACACACACACACACACGTACACACACACACAGTTAGCATGATAAATGATACCCTTGAAGGTGAACGTGCAGATGAAAGCTGTACTCAATATGAAACAGATTAGAATAAAAACTCAATGAGCTAATCACGGCTGTGGCACCTGGAGTGGTTTATGAAACGTATCAGCTCTCATTAAAGGAAATGAAGTACAAGACGTTGCTAATGAACCTTAATGGACTACCTCTCCCATTAAAAGGGATGGATGATAAGGTATAAAGCCAAATGGGTAATTCTATAAAGACCTGTGACGGCTTTTCACGAGTACATAACCCACTATTATGTCACTGTGAATGGATATAGAAATCCATTTTTCAATCAAATATTTACCCTATGGAGTAATACATCATTCCTGGCATTCCGGGGGGCGTAACGCATGCAAAAAAGAGGGGGAAATTGAACTTTTTGCCGATGAAATGTGCGCAAATGTGCGGTTAAGGCCCTCGGTGGCGTGTCGGCAGCGTGAATCAGGAGGAGCCGCTCTGATAATCCTTGCGTGACGCCGATCGATGCTCCAGCCTGTCTCACATTACCACCTCTCAATACGGAGACGCCTGTCCCCAGAGATATCGATACTAATTGCGTATGTGAGGGACATATGTGTGTGTCTGTGTGTGAGGGGAAAGTCAATGAAATCCCCTCTGACGTGTCAACGTGTGAAAAAGGGCGTTTTGTGTATCCCAGTCTCTTTTAATACTTTTCATTTGACTCATTGTGTCATGTGACAGCTTCTGCCCGGCCTCAGGGCTGCAACGTTTAATTGCTCCCTCTCTCCAAAACTGTGTTTAGTCCAATTAATTCGCGGTGGCCATGGACGCCTCGGCATACAAATGTGTGCAGAGGTACAGAGAGGTGACAGATGAAAGGAGACTGGACGTCACAATTAAGAGCAAACTGTAAAACACGGGAGTGATTTCTCTCTCTCTTTCAGAGTGCTGGAGTTGGAGCGTTCTGCCTCTGACTCACGCCTCCGTGTAATCACCTGCCACTCCGAGGAGTCTTTAACCCCGACTCTAATCCTTCCCATCACCAGAAGTGCTATCCCGTTGCCTGACCTTTGACCCCCAGCGAGCCCCGTAAGGAGATCGATAAAGTATTCCATCACCAGATTCTTGTGAACTGAATTAGCGCTGTGGACATATGGAAAAAGTCTGTGTGCGTGTGTGAGGTCACCTGGTATGAAGTTGGATTCTGGGGGGCAGGCTCTGGTCTCCGTGCTGTTTCCTGAACACTGGCTTCCGGTGGGGAACAGGACGTCGCAGTGACGCACACGCAACTGGGACCCGGCGGAGTCACACTGGGACCACTCAGACCAGCTGGACCAGCTCTCTGAGGAGCGGCAGAGACGACGTTACAACACAACTTGTACATTGTGTGTGAGCGTGTGTGTGTAAGCACAGCTGCATATTAGTCATGTCTGGGTGCTCACTGTGAGGGGGGGGGATAGAGAGAGACACAGACAGACAGACAGACAGAGAGAGAGAGAGAGAGAGAGAAAGATGCAGTGCTCTAAAGATAATAAGCTACAGCCGTGTGATAGATTGGAGGCCAAGTCAGGGTCCTAAGCTGCTTATTACTGTGGAGAGTGTGTGTGTGTGTAGTTTGTGTTTGGCAGTGTGTGAGTACCTGGACAGGACTGTGTGTTGCACAGCGCCTCCTCAGTGTGCAGGCCCAGGCAGATGTCCCCTCCATAGGCTGGCAGGGGGTTACTACAGGTCCGCGTCCTCATGTAGTGTCCCCCTCCACAAGTCACGGAGCACTTGGACCACGAAGACCAGCAGGACCAGCTGCCGTCCACTAAGATGGGAAGGAGACACGTGAGACGACTGAACTGAGTGTATGTGTGTGAGGAGAGACCACTACAGTCTCTCCTGTGATTAATAAAGATGAATGAAGCGTTGCCGTGGGCATTGTTGTTCTTCTTTTCATGTGGCGCCAAAGTGGGGAAACATCACAGAGTCGAACATGAAAACACCATTAAACACACACGACGTATAAATAGATGAGAGAGAGAGAGAGAGAGAGAGAGAGAGAGAGAGAGAGAAAGAGAGAGAGAGAGAGAGAGAGTAGTAATGGGACAGAGATCAGTAGAAATGAAAAGAGGAGTAAACAGGAAAATGTGTTGTGAGCTGGAATCGTTGCTCTGGCGTTAAACATCCTCATCATGGAGGATTAAACGTCAGAGAAATCCCCTCTTTTGAGAACCACACCACCACAAAGGCTTTTAAAGACCCGGAGATGTCTGGCTGGTGGCGTGCAGGTAATTCAAGTGGCCGCCACTCTTTGTCATCAGACCCTAATTCCTCTATCGCAAAGTGACGCTGGAGTCGATTCCTGGGCCCTCCATGACGGATCGCCTCATCCCGGGCAACAGGCCCCTAAGAAGACGGCGGTTTCATTTGTTACCAAAATCAGATGGATGACGGGTTTAACACCTTTCCCCTCGTCCCTCCCCTCCTCCCTCTTTCTCTCTCTCTCTCTTGCTGGATTACAATCGCTCTCCTCGCCCCGAAACAATACCTCAGGTTCAGCTGGGTGATAATTGAGTATGCATTAGTATTCATTGCTACTCAGGCTGGGTTAAATCACTTCCTGTGGCTTCCTACCTCACGTTCCAACAGTCAACATCTCAGCGTAAGTGTACTACATCCTGCGTCTGTGTGCTGTTTGCATAGCGGAGTCAGGCGGCGGGAATCAAACGTGTTTTACCTGGCGTCTCCGTCTAACAACTTAGCCTATTAGTGGCTGTGTGGCGCTGATTAATAATCTTGATTAATAATCACCCGAGACAAAGTCCTGCTTGTCTGCTTGGCGCCTGTGCTGGATACCAGTTGTGCTTTAAACCCAAAACTAAGCACCGGATTTCCATTTAGACAGCACATTGCTTCCCTTGTCAGACGGAGGATTCTTTTAATTAGGGAAGCTTCCTCCTCGTCGTCTTTTGCTCAAGGAGTGTGGAAAATGCCTCGTCTCAATGCTTTTATTACATATCAGAACACCGCAGGGGATGTCTCATCACACCGCTTGCAAATTATTTCCTTTTTGTGGGATTCTTGTTTGAATGGGTGTGTATGTGTTGTATGTGTTACCTGGACAGGGTGTGATGTTGCACTCCTGGTATTCCTGAGCGGCTCCCGTGCAGGTCTGCCCTCCGTATTTGGGCTCGGGATTGGTGCAGGTCCTCCTCCGGCTGCGGATCCCTCGGCTGCAGTCTCGGCTGCACTGGGACCACGAGCTCCAGGACGACCAGCCGCCGTTCAGCGTGTGACCCGACATCCTCCCCAGGCGGAGCACCTCACCTGCAGGGTTCAGAGAGCACACACGCACACACACACATTATATTTAATGTCCTCACACCATCACACTCCCTCATCAAACATCAGCCAACTCTTCTGCGCTCTCACATCCGGAAAGAGCAGACTGGAGGATTCCTAATGAAATATGAAACTGCGATTCCTATTAAAGCGTAATTACCACGCGCATTAATCAGGGCCGTGGAAAATGGAAGCACGGTGAGAGAAGTAGAGCGGCCGGAGCGAGAGAAAGAGAAAGAGAAAGAGAAAGAGAAAGAGAAAGAGAAAGAGAAAGAGAAAGAGAAAGAGCTTGGGGCCTTTCTGAGTGAGTGAATCATCTGTTTGACTCAATGACAATCACTTCCAATGGAATTACAGCCACACTCCTCAAATCACTCACTCATTCAGCAAACTCTCATGTAACAGTGACAGCCTTTTTTCGCTGTGCTGTGGGTTTTCGCCTCATTATTCTGCATTTCGTCTCGACAGACAGGTTCTGAGACTGTGTGGAGAGAGACGGCGAGAGCACCTGTGGATCTGGAAGCTTTAACAAGTTGCTAATACTGAAGCATCCGCCTGTTTTGAAGCCATTCTCTCATCACTCTCTTGTCTTCTATTCGTCCATTTGTCTGTCTTTGTCGATTAACCGTCTCTTGCCCATCATCTCTCATGTCTCTCCGTCTCTCCCTGTCCTCCAGCCTTGCCTCCCTTGTTTTGTCGGCCTTCTCTTTTCGCTGACAGCAGTGAGGCTGCTTTGTATTCGCCGTGTGCCGGCTGCGTGTTTACCCGGCCCGGATCCTCAACCTCTTCATAACTACAGCTGACCTTGGCAGCGTGCGCGGCGACTGGCCCAGGTGTCGAGCGGGCGCGAGTTCTGACAAGCCTGCCGGGCTCTTTATCGTTTCTGAGCAGACAGTGGCACGGACGGCCCTGCATGCCTAAACCCATAAGACTGCACTGATCTTCCTTTGTGAAATCAAGTAAGTGCTTCATGATCATCTCTCTTACAGACACTCTTAAGTCAACATGTATGCATACTTTACATACATAGCCACCTGGACACACACACACACACACACACTCTCTCACATTGCTCGCTCAAGCGCAGGTGTGTGTGTGACCGCTCTGATGAAGTGTGTGTTGTTAATGCTACTTCGCAGGGGCCACCCGCCTGTCGCCAAAGTAAACAGTGTGCGCCTTTGCGTTCAAATAGGCAGCAACTGGGCCGATCGATCGGTGGAGGAACCGCTCACACACAGGCAGAGAATTAATCGTTTGCACTCCGAACAAGCTGGGCTGACCTAAAAGGTCAAGCCGCAATACCCACGAGTCCTCGCAGGAGACGAACTAGGACATCAGGCCGGTGTGTTAGCCCATGTCACACTCTTTTAAATGGCAAAATATAGACTTTTGGAAAACTGAAGCAATGTGGGTGTGTGAATGTACTGAACGTGCATTAGTATGAGGGGGAGAGAAAGAGTTATGGGAAATATAGGAAATGGGATTCAATGCAAGGGAGGCAACCGCAGACGCACTCAAAGGCAACGTGGTGACGGTCGAAGGAAGAAGGAAGGACAGGAAGAAAGAGAGAGAGAGAGAGAGAGAGAGAGAGAGAGAGCGAGAGAGAGAGAGAGAGAGAGAGACAGAGACAGAGAGACAGAGAGACAGAGAGAGAGAAGGATGGAGAGAGGCAGATAAAATGACATCTGACAATATGAGATCCAAACCTGCTTTCACACAGACATGTGAGAGCCAGATGCGCTTTGAGAAAAAGGAGAGAAAAAAAGTCACTCTGCAAGCGCATTGATGCACTCTCAGGTGTGAACGAGTTTCATCAACAGACAGACACAGAGCATCACTGGACCACAGAGGGAGGCAGAGAGAGAGAGACAGAGAGACGGAGAGCAAGAGAGGGAGGGAGAGAGAGAACGAGGGGGAGAGAGACTGTCCTAGATTTTGAGCAGCACCTACAGCAGCGGTCTCCAACAGGTCGCTCGCTCGCTACCAGTAGCTCACGTCACTTGGTAAAGCTGTTTAAATTTCTATCCGATCAAATTCACAGACATCCCATCCCCTTTTGTACAAAACGATTATAAGCCAATCAGCTGTCAGTCCAACAAGTGACGCTGCTGTTGGTTACGTGACATCGTAACATTCAGCTAGCAAGCGCACGCCGGATTTGACATATGACCGCTCGAAAATAGCCCCGGCTCAAACAGCCGTCTCTTTTAGGTGAACTATGTCATCACTCACCGTCATCTCACTATCATCAGAACAGACTGAATGCATGTGAGGTGCAGATGATATAGGAACTACAGGTAATTCCCTGAATTACAAGGAATGTGAAGGGAAATTGTGACAGTGATATGTGGACAGACAGAAAATGTGAAATATGAAAGGTATAGTTTTAGTTAAATAGTAAAATAAGTAACTACAAAAAAATAGCACCATTTTTTTTCTATGTGATTAATAAGATGTGAATTCATTAGTGTGAGCTTGACATTGAAAATGTATACAGAAAAAAACATGCTTATGTTGCTGAATTGAAGTGCAATTTTGATACAAAATGTGAGTGTTGGATATCAACATTTTGTAAATGTTCACACAAAAGACGCTTATTCTGCTGGTTTGGGGGGAGAATCAGCCATGTGGATAAATGTTACTGATAATGTAAAACACGAGGAGCTCTCGGAAACTTCTTTTTTGTGAAAGTAGCTCTCAGACGCAAAAAGGTTTGAGACCACTGACCTACAGTATGCTCCATTACTCTTTCTCTTCCCTCCTCTACTTTCAGTTTGGCAATGTTTCCCTGTGGACGAGCTGCAGTCTTTATACGAGCACATGCTACTTTCTAGTTTTGAATTCTATGGGTGTTTGTACATCGTGTGTGTGTGTGTGTGTGTGTGTGCGCGCACCTCTGTGTGAATGTGGCGCTGGGCGCATCACGCCGTAAAACGCAGCCTAAAGCCCATAAAATGTGGGGTGCCTTGGTGGCTTACGGCTGCAGAATTCCCTGAGCTGTCCTGTGGGGCTCTGGAACACCGGCGCACCGAGCTTCCCTGCAGACAGATGCTCTGAGGGAACAGCTTATAAAAACCAAGCCAGGGTGCAATTAAAACTGCATCCCTGAAGAGTGCTCAGAATCAATGAGACACAGACACACACACACACATCCACACACACAAACACCAGCACACACACATGCACCTGATATCACAGATACACAGAGTGACTGAATGTAATAAGATGTCTCTGTTTCTGCAATCCACTTGAGGTGAGGCTTCACAGTTTGACATGTTTTGAGAAGGAGGATTAAGTTCCACACCTGGATCTTCAAAGTATGATGTCGTCTGCTGAAGCAACTACTGGTTTTATTACTGAGAGATTCATTGGAACCACTGAAGTGGTTTTACTCAGCGGCTGTCTGTGCTGCAGCAGTGTTCCAGAAAGACTTAAGATGACTTCATTTCAAAAACACCATCCATCCATCCAAAGGAGAGGCAAAGGACCCACATGTACAGTCCACCCCCAGCGTATTCTGAGCCCATCTGATGGGTCTCCTCCCTGTCAGACATGCCCGGAATATCATCCATCCAGGAGACTTCCCGCTTGCTTAGCAGCCTTGTGATCCAGACTAGTTAAAACATAAATCCGCTGTTATTCTGAATATTATGATTAGATAATGATGGTCTTGACTTGCCAGCATGGTTCCAATTCTCTTACCAATACATCGCCGGCAAACAACGCCGACCGGGTTCATTGTTTCCTCTCCAGACTAACTTGTTTTCAGGAAAGAATGCGCAATTTTCCTCTCAGTGGTTATTGGGAGAAGCACAACACCAGCTGGGAATTTTTTTTGGTCCATTTCTTAAACAGCTGAGTGGCGTCCGCTCGGCCCGCTATCATTTTTGCTACACGAAAACATACATTTCTTTGAGCCGAGTCGTTATAAACAAAACAAGGTCAACGTCTGCCTGTGAGCAGACGTTGACCTTGATGTTGATTTGCATTATACTGAATATATACAAGTATAATGCAATAATGCGTATAATAGCCATAGAATGAGCTGGTGGAGTGATTGTGCACCTATGGGAGCAGATCTGTGCTGTGTGTTGTGTAACGTCTAACTCGCTGCGTATTCCCACTTTAGTTCCAGTGGTGATTTTCCTTTGACAGGCACATAAAAGCAGACTGTTGACTCTGGGGGAGGGAGCAAGATGGAACCACAGGGAAACAATAACGGCGACAGAATGGTTGTCCTACGACAGAGGGCGTCCCTCGGCGCTGTCCCGCATCTCCTCATTGACGACGCGCGACAACGTGTGCCGGAGAATCTAATCTGTTGCCCGCGAGGAAAAGGCCCCGGCCTTGGAACCGGATGGGCTGGAGTGAGACGTGCCGGGCTCTCTCGGTTGCGCCTGCGTCTCCATGGGACAACAGATGAAGCCATCACTCACTGCCACTGGCCACTATTGCAAATTTGCAACCTTCAACGGAAGCGTTCCCCTCCCACTGTTACCCACATCTCCCGTAATCAGATTGGAGCTGGCACCACCACATGGCCGTACATCGACTCGCTCATGCGTTTGAGTGTCGCATTGACGAGTATTTGCATTCTGTCCAAGTATAACGCTTATTCTGCATTTTTGCCTTATTCGCATTACACACAGTACACACAAATTGTGGAGTATATATGAAGATTAATCTGCAAATTCCACAAGTATTGATTGATAAATGTCTTTACTCTCTAGACGTTAAAGAACACGTCTATTGCTATTCATGTAAACGATCATATGTTTGCGTTAAAACTGAGGCAATGAAAAGGAATAAAAAGCGAGAACGCAGACAGAGACAATCAAATAAATCACCGAGCGCTGGTGACGAGAGGTCTTTAAATCACGCCACATCTTCAGTCATTAACTCGTCGCCATCATTACGCCACGGCCACTGATACGAGACGTCTCTGTATGTTAGAGAGAGCTCATTCTCAATGCTCGGTCTAATCGTACCTCCATAATTGAGCTCTGGAAATAAAGACGGATGGAGATCTAAATCGAGAGAGAAATTCAGACAGAGAATCCTCCTCCTCCTCTCTTCCTCTGCCGCCTCGTGTCACAGGTGGCCAGTCGGTGCCTCTCGCGTCACGTCTCGGTACCGTTTCCCTGTCAAATGTCAGCCGCCTCTGATCGCTCTGATGCTCCGGCGACACGGTGACATTCACGGAACGGCGGGAGACAGCGGCGGCAGGACAGGGAGGAAGAAAGCAATGGAAGGATTCTTTCTATGTCCATGTGTTGGCTTTGATAGACAAAGAAGAAGAGGCAGTTGAGGAAGGCCGGCGAGGTAAATGTTGGACACAACTTCATCTTAAACACATTTTCCAACCTATACACAGTCTGAGCTTTGACTATACCACTGCTTGTAATGTGTTCTCTCTCTCTCTCTCTCTCTCTCTCTCTCTCTCTCTGGACACGCCCAGGTCGTGCAGGGAGCTCTCTAATCGATTGGGAGCCGCCTCATGCAAATAGTAAATCTTTCTCGGGTGACACCCCATTCTTTTCGGGCTCTCATCATCTCGGCGAGATCGTGGCATCCTTCGCCCCGGTTGCGGACATCAATACACAACTCCACCGTGGATGTAATTACCTCGCCATCGCCTCTTGGCTTTGAACAGAAAAAGCTAACTGATCCCCGGGGCTGTGGACCCTCATGGATCTACCAGGCAGAAAGAAAAAAAAACACGCACGCGCACACGCACCCCCTCGTTCTCCCACCAGTGCTATCCAGATGGATCGGGAAGGTTGATAATGGCTGGAATGAAGCAGAGGATCACCCGAGTCCAGCGCCTCTTTTTCTGACAGTTACGACTTGAAACTCCTCAGAGAAGCAATCGCGTCGAAGTCCGGAGATGAATGACGTAGAGGAGAGAGAGTAGCAGGCGGAGAGTTTTGCACCCGTTTTTACACAAAAGGCATGACGCACAGAACAAACGCCTGCAGCAAAGAGATGTAAATCTGTTTAAAAAGTTCATTATGGTTTCAAAAGCTTTAGTGCCACGTCTTTATTGGCCGATTTTATTAAACCTGGCCAGCTGGTGGATGAACCCGAGGAGGAGAGACATTGTGTTAAAGGTTAATTCACAGAGGATCAGATTGTTGACCCTCAACTTCCTGCAGGTTCCGCTTAATTTAATTGGAGCTCATTTCAGAGGCTTTTGCTGAATCCTGCAACCGCTATAAAGTGGAACTCCACTCTGGAAAGCAAGTGGACGTGCTCACAGCGTCACTAAAGCAGCAGAGGAACAAACAGGAACCAACCCAAAGTGGAGATTGAGGTATAAGAAGTAGTTTCCGGGCCTGTTAGATGTGTGTTAGTCTTACAAGAGCAACAAATGGGTCGTAAAGACTGTATTTGGTTGAAGTGTGTTGACGATTTCTAATTAAAAACACAGCGTCTGTTCTTTCCTCCTGCTGATCCCATACAGGCCGACAACAGACCTGTTAACACTCCAGTAAATGTAGTCTTTGTAGTCTGACGTCTGGCCTCTGTGATAAAAGGAACACTTGGCTTTAAAGCGCAAACTTTACACCAGTGGCTCCCAAAGTGGGGGGTGCGCCCTCTGGAGGAGCGCGGCGTGGGAATGGAAGAGGAGCGGTATGAAAAGTACCACCTCTGGCTGCAGGAGAATGATGAAGTCATGGAGGTGGGACACCGTCGCAGCTGAAGCCCTAAAACCGTCTGTGTCTCTTTGCGGCCGCGACCGACTCCATAAACAAACTTTAACTGCGGCGTCTGTACATGAAGACACTTTGTTGTGGTGGCGTGCCCCTGCCACTCCCACTTCCTCCCTCCTCTTTCCACTTGACAACATAAACAGCCGGTCAATTAGGTGCGTCTTTGTGGCAAATGTTTGTGACGTCTTGTAGACACGGCAAATGAGAAACTGCTGAACGTGTGAGAGTGTGAACGAATGTTGGGCCGTCAAAATTATCGGATTCGACAGGATGGGAAGTTCTTTTGATCAGTCGATTAAGCCTGGAGCTCCTTTCGCTCCAGCGGACAGAAAGAGGAAAAGTTTAGGAAAGACGGAGGGAGACGTAATGTACAACAGGCAGACAGCGACAGGAGGGACGGCTGGAGGTGAGCGGGGCCTGTAATTACCCTGCAGAGACGCGAGACAGCGAGTTGGACAGAGATAAGACAGAGACATAGCGAGGGGGTGAGATAGCTGGCGAGGACCATCTGTCTCCTCACCGTCTGTGGAGCAGCCGGTAGAGCCGTCGCTGGAGCAGTAGCGCATCTCGATCCGCTGTCGTCCCACCTCTAACAAGCCGGGGTCAGGCACGCGCGCCTTGCACGTGTAGCGGAAGCGCTGCTCGTAGTGGCCGCCGTTGTCCGAGATGTTGACCGGCGTCCACGGCGTCCAGGGCGTGGTCTTCTTCAGGTCAGGACAGGGCAGGGTGTTGCACGACTGGTACTCCTGTGGGGGGAGATCGTTAGGTGGGTTATTTCTTGCCAAGCACGTCGTCTGGCAGGTGATTTTTGCGGAGGTAGAGCAGATCGTTACAGCAGTAATTAAGCATGATAAACTCAGACAGCGTTTGCAGGGTATTTCCAAAGCATATTAATCGACCAAACAATGGCTATTAAACCTGTAAACAATGACAGACATAGACAAGCGGACGGCCGATTTTACGAGGGTACAAACACACTTTTCATCTTTGCTCGCTGCTTAGTTCCAGTTTTGGCTGGTTTGTGTCGCTGGAGCAACAATTCCCCCCTCAACAACACATCCCACCCAACCACCGCTGGCCCCTCGTGTGCCAGGACAGGACAGGACCAGGTTCCCATTAGGCCGCTGAACATGGTGAGGGGGTAAAACAAGCCCAGCAGAAAAGGTCACTGAGCGAGTAATATTACTGGGCTTGGAGGAGGAGGAGGAGGAGGAGGAGGAGGATGAGGAGGAGGAGGAGGATGATGAGGATGATGAGCAGGTGCGGAGAGAGAGAGATGAAGAAGGCAGCGCTGGCAGCTCCTCTATATTTTCTTTGCATCTGGCTTCAGGTGCTGGGCTGTAAAGATGAAAAACAAGCAGCGGCGGCCGAACGCCTTAACAGCGTGATATGTGGCTCTCTCTTTCACGGCGCCATAAGTGTGTATCTTGTGTGTATTTTGCCTCTGCTTCCCTCAGCCTCAGCCTCAGGCTTTTATTTGGATTAGTGGCCGGAAAAGTAGTAAATTTGATGACACAAAGTGCGTCTAAATCATAATAGGCCAATAAATAGATCAGTGTGGCCCTCTTTCTCTGTGCCCTGTTAAAGAAGTAAGGAGGTGGAGGTGGAGGTGTCTGGAGAGCAAACTGACACCCTCACTCACAGAGGAGGAGGAGGAGGAGGAGGAGGAGGAGGAGGGGAGGCTGCCATTTTCTGCGCCACCTGTTTATTTATGCTGAGTAGGCCTTCAGTGACTGCTGGGCCTTGACAAAATAAGATAAGAGTTCCTAGCGGCTCATCCGTCAGCTTGTCATGCCGCCGCATGAAGCAGGCGGGTCAAGACAGGAGAGGAGAGGAGAGGAGAGGAAAGGAGGAGAGAGGGAGAGGAGAGCTCTATACTGGTGTATTTTTCACAATCTTTAGTTTTCCCTCTCTCTCTGGCTTTATAGATATTCCCCCTCCGCTGTAACTCGCTTTTGTCTGCCCCCTCTCTCCTCCACCTTGTTCCTCGCTCCCTCTACACTTTCTGCTCCTCAGCGCCATCACTCTGTCTCCCCCCATCCGCCGCTTCTATCCGTCTCCGACTGTTCCCTGCGTCCCCCCCTTCCCGCCTCCCTGGGTGCCAAGGTTAAAAACACTGGGAGGATTCAGATTCTGTTAGGCGCCGGTGATAAATGAGGGTGTCACCTCCGCCCGCACCCTCTGCCTCTCTCCATACGGCACAGTAATCATCTTCAGACATTAATATTTAACGCAGGCGCTCGTCACCCGACTGGCGCGGATCTGCTATTAGCCGAAAAAAGTCCCGCCACCTACAGTGACGAAGAGGTGAAGCCATCAGCGGGCCTTGTTGATGTGTGAGTTGTTGATGGCGTCCAAACATGGTAAATATTTAATGAGGCTCGTCTGGCGAGCGTTCCTCTCCTGTTCTCTCCCAGGATTAGCGATGATGCAGAGGGCTAAAGGAGATAATTACCGGCTTTAAAGCCAAACCTCATTCAAGGTCTCCAATGGCATCTGCATTGACTGCCACTACAGTGTGTGTGTGCGTGTGTGTGTGTGTGCGCGCGTGTGTGTGTGTGCGGCGGACAGAAAGCTGACCGAGCATGTCCACTACAGGCCTGCACACCTCATAAGTGTCCAACTCGTGTTAAAATCTGCTGCTGAATCCTTAAAGTGGAATAAGCGATGACGTTCTCAATGCCAATGTTTTCAATGACTCCCCTCTTGCTATTAGAGACATATAAAGGCAAAACTAGCACGGAATGTTGCGTTGTGAAAATATGATGAGGTCAAAACGCTATTGGCAACATCCAACAACAGCTGCCGGAGGAGAGAGAGAGAGAGAGCAAGCAGTTCATTGTCCATTAATGTCCGTAAATAACAGCGTTATAAAGAAACGTGTGGAACAATCCTTTACAGAAGCAGCGGAGCCCCCCTACTGGCGCGGCGTCCATTCCTATTGCATGAATAATGAATAAAGTGTGGGACGCGAGCATAGGAAATAAAACATCAGCGCATTCCCTCACTGACCGGAGCTAAAACAACCCCACATTCCCACATAACACACACATGTCAGCGTTGCATCATTTAGATCCATTTGGCCGATACAGGCACAGCTGTGAATGAGTCTCCGTAGATTTACATTCAAAATAAAGAGCTACATTTGTATAAAACTTTGATTTGCTCTTGAAATATTCAGACGCTTGTGGATGGGGTTGATGATTGATCCCAGCCGGCCTTCCTGCAAAACGGAGGAGAGGTTGGCGATGAAATGAGTTGCTGTGAAGAGGAGGGAGCGATTGGGGGCCGGCGCCGTCGCATCTCCACCGCGAGAGAGAAAATGTGGCAGAAAGCAGCGGAATGTGACAAGTGCCATGTGGAACACCAAATTGGATTCAATTAGCGTGCAGACTTCCACTCATATCCAGGCCCTGCTGATATGCATTATGGACAAATGGAGAGGAAGAGGAGGCCATTGTGTGCCGTGTGATACCTGTAATGGACAGCTGCTCTCTCTCACACACACATGCACGCTGGTAATCTGTTTCTGGCTGCAGCTCAGGAAGGCAGTCTGATAACATCTTTACTGCTTCACACACACACACACACACACACACACACACACACACACACACACACACACACAGACTGGTTTTCAATATGTGCACACAGGCCAAGTCCACCTGTACGATACGTTTGGCTGCTTTTGGTGCAATTGTTTGTGCGTTCGAGGTTTGGAGTCAGCCACCTCCAATCCCAGTCAGAGCTCCATCTACACATTTTGCCATTTTTTCTGTGTGTGTATGTGTTATAGGCAGAGGGAATACACACTAAGAGGGAAGAAAGGGAAAGTGTGTGTGTGTCAGCATAGTGTCTGGGTGTTGGGAATGAATGAGCTCTGTGACTTTCTCCCTTCTTTTTAGGAGGCCATGCCTGACTCTGTGTGTGTGTGTGTGTTTGAGTGAGTATGTGTGTGAGTGAGAGAGGGAGAGCGAGAGAGGGAGAGCGAGAGAGGGAGAGAGAGAGAGCGGGAGTGTACAAAGGCCCTCTGTGATGGCCAGATGTGGGAGGTGAATAATAAAAGACTTTCTTCAGCAGCCTTATTACACTCAATAAGACACTTATGTGTGACAGAGAGATAATGACAGAAAGTCAGTATAAGTTGAAAGAAATATATTTAGATTTTTTATGTTCCCTTGATTTGTTTACAAGAATTGACTCGTCTGAGAGGCGTTTCAGGAGGTGGCAACAGTGCTTAAAGGGTTAAAGTGTTTGTGTGGCATTAAAAGCGACTAATTTTCTCTCTCATATATTATCTGATGTGTTTCCATTTCAAGAGAGTTTATGAATCATCGGCTCAGTCCACACACACTCGCTCAAGACGCACAAAACACAACAGACAAAACACAAGCGTCTGCGCACATCCTTCTACGCGGGTACTCTACTTTCATTTTCACAGTCTGCTCGGCTGCTGGCAGATAAAACGAGAACTCTCAACATCATTACGCCGCATCGATGTGAGAGGTATTTGATGCGCCGTAAAGTAGGAAATATAAACAATGGATGATGTCTGTTTGGAGAGCGCACACCTCTGATGCACGTCTTCATCCAGCGCTCGGAATAAATTAAAAGAGCACAGTCGCACACACACGACAAGTTAAATTAGAGCGCCGCTCCGTGGCCTGAACGTCTGGTGAAGTATAACAATAACTTCTCTATCTGTGCCACTCTCATGTTTGACTTTATTCTGGAAGTAGCTGGAGGAAGCGGTTACATCAGTATAGCTTTTTAGATTTTAGTCTCGACGTCCTCGCACTGACCGAGGGATGAATCGGCTGTCAGCACACACTGTGATCAAGGCCCAAAATCGTCTGTCGGGGGCCTTCGCATGATAAGATGGGTCTGGACGGCGACACACTGATAATGCTGATGAATTCTGGAAGTCTGCAAGTCGTTTCTCAAAGTAAACAACAATGACAGGGATGTAAACGGCGGCGACGGGTCGTGAAATAAGGCCCGACATCTGATAACTATACTGACTGTGTGCAGACAGTAATGGAAAGCATATAGGAAATATAGGAATGAATGGCCGACACCTCACAAGACATCACTATCATCTCCATGTTCTTTATTAAAAAGCTTTGTTCTTTCCTCCTCCTGTTTGTCCCTTTGCCAGA